>NW_023425449.1:40999251-41191751 GCF_014108245.1 Pipistrellus kuhlii | reverse complement strand
TTGGCACCTAGTGATCAATAGTACTTCCTTCCGCTTCCGCTTCATCGGCCCTTCCCAGAGGTGTTTTTTCTCTCTCTCTCTCTCTTTTTTTTTCTAGTTAATGACATTTCTGTAAAGTGTTTTGCTCTTTTGGAGAGACATAAATGAACCTATCAGCATCAGATTCTCCGTGTCTCCAGGTCCCCACCTTAGAGATTAGCCCTTGATTATCCTCGCTCATGTCTGAAACTTTTTTCATGATAGCCTGCTCCTGTTAACGGACTCCAGGTTCGCCACTTTGGGTGCTCTGACCACAAAGAAGACAGGCAGTCTTACTTCCTTGAATCAAGTAAAGTAGACGGGATGCATACACATCCAAGGCTCTGCCTGCTGGCTTCTTTCAGTTGGCTGCTGTCATCTGGTTGAGCTTCTCTCAGCTCATCCTCTTTACAGCTGCATCTACAAAACACCATCTACAGTTTAACATTTACCAAAAAGTAACATTAGAACCGCCCAGACTTTGAGACCCTTGTCCTATGTAACACTGGTCTTGAGTGTTTTCTAAATGACATCTATGCAAATGGTGTTTTGAAACTACCTTCCTATGTGTTAAGAACACAACTTCCTAATTAAAACATTTGTCTTAATTTCCAAAGTTTGGCATTCTCCTTACCTATCTCTTGTCTTTAGTGAGCTCTTCATTTCCTTTCTAGTCAGACTCTTATCTGCCCAGTGCTTCCTCCCCTCTTCATATCTTTTGGCCACCATTTGGCTTTGCCCTTATTTGATTTGTAAGAGCAACCTTTCTTCTCACCAAAAGAAAAACAAACAAAAAACTAAAATGAATCTCAGATGTGTCCCAGAAAATGACGCCCACCCCCTATTTTTATTGATTCTTGAAACTTTATAATATGTTCTTACAATAACACTTTTCTTAAATGTTTGGTCCAAGAAAGACTTTAAAGATGAGAGAGTGTTTATAGCTTTCTCATCTGGAGGTCAGCTAGTATTCAACTACTAGATGAATGGAAGAGTGAGGGCTTTGTTTTCCTCTTCTACTTCTAAGGAGAGGACCACCAGAGAGAAGGAACTCTACAGTACTCTCTCTTTTCAAGAATGTTCGGGATAGCAGTGTGGATTAAAATTCTAAAATGTGTGACTAAACTTTAGATTTAAAAAAGGATAACATTCTTACCTCATCTTGTTTTTGGAGAGACTTTATGTGGAAAAAAATGTGAATGGCATTTTCAGCTTCATGGTGTGCTCCATTTTCGAACTCTATTGGATGTTTAACTATGAGATAAGGCAGTGGAGAGTGGCCTTTATTGTTTACTCTGTATTTCAGAGGGTCCATGCTTTGCTCCTGGGCCTCTGCAGGATGTGGAGTTGTCCTCTCCTTAGCTGTGATGGAAAGGCAGTGATGGGCTCTGACCTGCCGGGTTGGACATTGGCACTGCTGGTCATGTAGCCAGCAGTTTGCCTGCCATAGGGATGGAACCATTCAGAGGTATTTGCGTCAGGATGGCTGCAGCTTGAATGACATCAAGTGTCAGGGCCACACTACCAGAGCATGGCATGGCACTGTTAACTGCCACAGAAAATGCTCAAGCAAGATGGTATCAATACTAGAACTGTGTAGAAAGTGCTGCCAGAATTATTTCTGTAGCTCCTTTTTTTTTGTCTGCCCTTCTAGATAATACATTTTATGTCTGCCTTATTTGCCACTATTTATCCTACCCCTAGCACATTGCATTTAGTAAATATTGGTCAATGAGTAAACGAATGGTAAGGGACATTTTTGCAATAGGGGAATGTTTTGTGCAAAAATAACCAAGAAGGCCCACTTCAGATATATTTTCCATCTCCTACCCCTTCTCACTAAAGAGGCTTTGTTCCTTGATACAGATTTATTATTGCTACTGTTCTTAGCAGTATCAGTACTACTAGCGGTGGTGTTAGGAGCAGGGGTTTTGTAATGTGGACAAATTTTACAGATGTATTGCTGTATCATACTCATCTTTTTGCCCCACAGGCTTTACATCCTTGGAAGGCACTGGCTTTTTATTTGACAGGAAAAGAGAAGACACCTATTGAATAACAAGTAGATTTATTAAAAAAATTTTTTTGACAGTCAAATCCAGTTTTTATTTGGCAACTTAATAGACTTGAAAGCAATGCTTTGCAGAAAGCATGAGAAAAAGGCAGGGAGGGAAGGGGAAGAGGAGATAGAGAGAGAAGGATAAGAGGAGGGAGGGGGAATTAGAGAGGGTAGGTGGGACAGAGAAAGAGGGATTACATAATTTCTAAATCCTTTAGTTTATCAAGTATGGATGGGCATAGAGTACTGACCACAGGATAAAGAAGGCCGTGGTGTTGTTTCCCTGAGGACAAAGAGGAATGTGACCAAGAAATCCTATTAGCATGGAGGGATAATGGGGAAAAGTTCAGGGCCACCTTCAAGTTGGTTGCTTTAGAGACATTCAAATGATCATGGTGAACTTAAAGGACACAAAGGCTAGATGTATCTCACCCCCCTCCCCATATAGGAGGTGTGGCTTGCAGGAGCAGCCACACAGCCATGCCAGATCCACAGGGACAGTGGTGCTACCAGCAACTCCAATGATGCCCTCTTGAAAACGTGAGAGAAGGACAAGGCAATATCAGAAAAACAGTCTTTGCCCAAGGAGCCCGAGTCATCTCAATGGGACGTTGATCATTGAACAAAATGAGTCTGAATTGAGCAGGTCCTCTTGCACGTGGACTTTTTTCCCCCAAAAATATCCACAGTTAGCCCTCTATATCCCTGTGTTTTGTATCAGGAGAGTAAATCAACTGTGGATTGGAAACACTATTTTTTCCCCCTCATTGCTTGAGGAGCTTACAATTTTTATTTCTCTCTAAATTATGTTTTTCTTTCTTTATCAATTAAGATATTATTTTCAATCAAAGAATGTGGAGATCTGATTTAAATTATATGATGGTGGTGGGCACCCTACCCCTGTGTTATTCAAAAGTCAACTGTAAATGTGCTACAGTTTTTTAATCCACTCATCTGCTGATGGGCACTTGGGATGTTTCCAGGTCTTAGCTATTGTACATTGTGCTGCTGTGAACATAGGAGTGCACATATTCTTTCTAATTGGTGTTTCTCATTTCTTAGGATATTTTCCTAGAAGTTGAATCATTGGGTCAAGTGGTAGTTCAATTTTTAATTTTTAAAAGACCCTCCATACTGGTTATTTTATTTTTATTTTTATTTTTTATTATTATTTTTTTTATAGTGGGTGAATTCCCACTAGCAGTGTACTAGGTTTCCCTTTTCTCTACATCCTCACCAGCACTTCTTTGTTGATTTATTGATGGTAGCCATTCTGAAAGTTGTGAGGTAATACCTCCTTATATGCTAATTCTCTGATGATTAGTGACTGAGCATTTTTTCATATATCTCTTGGCCATCTGTATGTCCACTTTGGAGAAGTGTCTAGGTCCTTTGACCATTTTTTAAATTGGATTGCTAGTCTTCCTTTTGTTAAGTTGTATGAGTTCCTTATGTATGTTGGAAATTAAGCCCTTTTCAGATGTATCATTGCCAAATATGTTCTCTCATGCAGTGGGTGCTCTTGTTATTTTCTAAGGCTCTCACTTTTCTTCTCTTTTCTCTTCCAAGTCCTCTCTTTTATTTTATCCTCTTTACTCCCTATAAAGTCATCCCAAGTAATGATAAGGTTCCCTCCTTAGTCCAGGGCTTCTACTTAAGGGTCCTTATTTCATCTAAGATGCAATGCTCTTGTTACAGTCACTCTGGGAGACAGATGACTAAAACAATGACTCCAATTTTCCACCCCTCCCTGAAAAGTTATCTACATCATTTGCAATGCAGTTTTGTAGTTTTCCCATTAAGAGGACCATCTGTTTTTCCAGTCTTTGAGTCTGGGTCATGTAGTAATATACTTTGGCCAATAGAATATGGTGGCATGTGCAGTTACAAGCCTGACCCTCAAAGTATCTTTGCATCCTCTCTTTCTTGGAACCTGGCCACTACTCTGAGAAAATTTCAAGGTGACCCATTGGAGAATGAGAGGCTATGTGGACATAAACCGAGTCATCATGGCCCAGTTGACCTGTAACTGACTTACACTAATAACAGAATCATGACCCTGCTCAAATTAAATCAGCTGACGCCTGCCTATGTCAGCAGTGTGTTCTAGCTAGATCCATGAGAAAAAAAATAAATCATTGCTTTTTTAAATCACAAAGCTTTAGGGTGGTTTGTTAAGCAGCAATAACTAATTATACAGTCAATAACTGTCTTCTGTTGCTCAACTTGAAGGATCTTTTTTTTTTTTTTTCAGTTCTTATAGCAGAGAGTTATAAAGAGAAACCAAAATCTGTGTCATTTTTTTTTTTAAATCACAAGCATACAGCTACATTGTATTTTCTCATTTTCATGTGCCCATGTTAACTTAGTTGGCTACCTGAATGCGTGTAGAAGTGATGGGCGTTGCTTCCAAGCCTGGCTCATAAATACCTTCTCTTGCAACACTTTTCCCCTCATCTGACTGAATGGAGAGAAACTGAGTACAACAGAACCATAGTATGGAAGACACATGGGCTCCCACATGACCTGATGGAAGACTGCTACTCACCAGGAACATCTAGGGTGAATTTCTGTGAGTGACAAACTAACTTTTGTTGAGTGAAGTTACTGAGATTTTGGGATTTGTTATAGCAGCTGGAATTGTTTCCCTTCGCTACTACTCCCCTTCTCTTACTTGACCTCTCTGTGGTCTTGGGCAGTGCTGACCGCTCCCTCCTTTAAGAAGTCTCTTCCCTGGTTTTCCTTGATTGTGTAATCTATAATTTTTGCATCCATCTATCAATGGCTCTCTATTACATTTAAGAAGATAAAGTCCAAAATTCTTAGCATGCTTTTATTAAAGCCTTTGTTTAGTTTCCCACCCTTCTCTCTCATCCCCCTAGCAAATCTATGCATTTACATAAACACATCATGATTTCATTTGCTCTGAGGTTTTACATTTGTTGTGATATCTGCTTGAAATACTCTTTCTATGTATTGCCCTACTAACTTTTGCTATCACTTTGGGTCTGATCTATTACTCATTCTAAGAACTCTGGGCCCAAAGGTTGGGTGAAGAGTCAACTATGGGCTCTGAGGTAGTTCTGTGTTTGCCCCAATCATAGGACTATTGTAATTGCACTTGTTCTCTTTTCACCAACAGACTCTGAGCTGTTTCAGCCTATTGTGCTCATTATTGTATCTCAAAGGCATAAATGAGTGCTTGTCACTTAGTATGTGAAAAACCGTTTGGTGAGTGTATAAATTAATGAGCTTTGTAGGATTGGGGAAATAAGAATGCATAAAATCTAAAAATTAGACTCAAAGTTCAATAACTAGTAATTAACGAGGAAGCCAACCAGACGAATGATGTTGCATAACCTTCCTTGAAGATGATCTATACTTGGTTCCTCTGGCAATTACTAGACTGTTTACAATTACAGGTATAGAATAGCCTTCTTTCAAGTAGTGTTGTTTCCTTCTATTATCAGTAGTGATGAAAACTGGATTCATTTCAGTGCAAACTTTGGTGTTGTTTTTATGTGAACATAAGTGCTCTGTTAAACCTCAAACATTTTTTTTCTATTATAATTGGCAGATGAAGGGTTGGTTATATAAACTTATGGCCAACTGAGAAGTTCCCAAAACAATGCTATTGAAGGAGAAGGAACAAAGGGCATAACATGGGTGTCTGAATTCCTTCTTCGGGATGTTTGCATCTGTTTTTTATTATGGTGCTGCTCTTTAACAATGAGACCAACTCAGGCAAGGGAAGGTTCAGTGTGTTGCCCCAGGTCACACAATAACGTGGGGTTGGTACCATACATGAAAGCCGGTGTAGGTGTCTTACTCCAAGAACCCACACTGACTCCCTGTGCTCCTGGGCATAAAAATGAATGATGAAGAACTGTTACCTCAACATGCTAAGCCTGGTGAAGCGGATGACACATAATTGTGAGGCTTTGTGTGGAGGAGGTTCCCGAGGGAGGCTTCAGGCACGTATTCCCTGTTAAACTCATGGAGAAGGTATTGTCCTGGCACTTGCTTTCATTGCCACGCTTGTGTTCTGTGAATCTGTCCTGTGTGTGTTCTGCCTGCCCTGATTACTGATCCCATGGGTAGTGTACAGGGGACCATAGAATAGGTCCAGGCCATCTTGCTATTATCTTGCCATGGCTTATAATAATGACAAAAACTGAGGTTGACTGAGTGCTTTGTATGTTTCCAACTCTTCCCCTGAATGGGCTCATTTAATTCTTCATTGGCATCACCACGGAGGTGCTATAGTTATTTTCTCCTTCTGGGCAAGGAAACTGAGGGAAGGAGCACTCCAGGACTCACCCCACAGCACATACCTGCCCTTTATTTCAGGATACTTGTCCCTGGGTGGGCTCTATCCCTGAACCAGGTGTCAATCCTTAAGGAGGGTTTGTGGGCAGGGATCTTACCCATAGGTCTTCTGGGATCCTGTCTACAGAATGAATCCTCTTTAATCTTCCTCTCCCTGGGCCTCCTCTTCCACTCCCTGATTGTTTTTGCCTACTTTAGGAGAACATTTTTTTTTTTATATCCTGAAGTGAGGGCAAGTAATTTTGATTATACAAGGAAAAGTGGTGAAATGATCACATTTGGAGTAAACAAGAAAATCATCCTCATGAGGACAAACATTTGTTTGTATTTAGTAAGTATTCTATACACCGAAATTCTTCACAATATATTTTTGTGTTTATTTAAATTTGTTGGACACAGACAGCAAAGCACAATGAAAGAGCTATGTAAGCAGGAAGAGACTCCCTTCTAAGTGACACACATCTCATTACCGTGAGTGTATGACCCTCTCATGACTAAATCTTTCCACATACTTCTGTGCAATACTCACCTCCACCTCACATCCTGTTTAGAGACAGCTTAGATCCTACAGAATACTCTTCTATTTTTCAGCAATGAATCTGAGGAGGCAAAGGCCAAGAGCTGCTGATCTGAGTTCAAAACTTGGAAGGGCCACTGAGCTACTATTTTGTAAAGTGAAGAGGAAACACTCATTGCCTAGGCCTCAGAACTCCTTACAGACTCTAGGAAGTTAGTCAGCAGCCTGCAGTCAGCTCTCACCCCACTAATCCTCCCCCCTGGACTATGTCTGGTTTGGAGTCCCTGAGGCTGTCCATCTGCATCGTCTTCCTTGCATTCTAAGACTGTGTGGTGAGTGTACAGGTGGCAGAGTCCAGGGAAGTGGGCCTGAGAAACCCTGTGACTCACCAAAAAAGCTGGGAGGGCTAAGGCACTCCATCCCCTTCACCTGCTTAATTGAGTAGTAGTCACCAAGATTGCATAACCAGCACCATTACAGCTTGTGAGAGCCCAGGATGAGCCAGTTGTGGTTAAAGACTTAAAAACAACCTTTGCTTGCTGACTCACACTTTTTCACACACAAAGAGCTTCAGTGCTCTCTCGGGGACTTCTCACTTATTGCTGTCATCTGAGTTCAAGTTTGAGATTTTTATATCAAACAGGCTGATGTCTGCCTGCATGGAACTCATATTGTGTGTGTGTGTGTGTGTATGTGTGTGTTGTGTGTGTATGGGTGTCTTGTGTGTGTGTGCAATATAACAATATTGGGCTGTATAACAATAAGCATAATCAGTAAGTAATTGTCATATTATGTTAAAATTTACCATAGCTTAAGAAATAAAGCATAATGCAGAGTATGGGGAGGGAGGAGCTGCAGAGAGGGCTACCACTTAAAGCAGGATAGCCAGGGTGGGCTTCTCCGTGGAAGTGACGTTGGTGAAATGAGTGGAAAGAGGTGCAGGGTGCATATCTCTGAGAGTAGAGTGTTATGGAAAGAATAAACACCCCATGCAAAGGGCCTGTGTGGGGCAGTGGCTGGGGAGACCTGGGTGCCTAGTCTATTTAACACACTGGAGAGAGCCATTGCTTTGAGACCCTAGTGAAACGTGCTGCTTCTCTGATGTACACTTGCTGTGGCCCCTGATGTCACTGGGGGATAAAAGCGAGGTTTATAGTGGTATTTCTGGACTCTGGCCCTAAACCCTCTCTGACTCCATTGCTCCCCTGTGGTATTACTTTGCCAGCTGTGTTGCAGGTGACTGTGGGGAACAAGTGTGGAAGGGAAAGACCATGGAGAGGCTGTGTAACCAACTCCTCCATACCTTCGTGACTTGCAGCAGCACCCTTCCATGATTCTGTGGCATGTCATGTAAGTGACCTGAGCAGGGCAGGACTGCGGCTCTGGGCTGGGATCCCTGTGCCTCTGGGCTCCAATAACATCTCTCATGGAGGCCTGGAGTGTTGATCCTGGAGAGTGGCTGCATTCTGTCTGAGGGAGGCAGTGACTGACCTGAAAGTCTCTCATCACTCATCAGGATAGCCAAGGCAGCTACTCACAAGGCAGCCCAGGAGTCTCCAGGCACCAGCAATGTTATTCTGAAGGAGCAATGCTGTCCAATTTCTGGCTTGCTTTGCAAGCTGGCCACATTTTGGAGTTCGTGTGGGAGAGCCATGCCAAGCGTGCAGAAGCAGGGAGGCCTGGACAGAGTGGGCTGTTACTCACTCAGCCACAGAGAGGTTACTGCGATGGTCTGGGGGACATGTTGTGCACCAAGGGTTGTCATTAGTGATGGGAAAAGGCACAGATGTGGCTAGACTTATGAAAGGGTTATGTCCTCACAAATCTATTGTATGCTGGAAATATCCTAAGTTGAAAATGCATTTAATACACCTAACCTACCCAACATCACAGCTTAATGTAGACTACCGCAAATGTATTCAGAAGACTTACATTAGCCTATAGTTGGGAAATTATTTTGAGTTTTATCTCAAGAGTAATTGCTTTCTTTTTCTCTCCAGAAGCCAGAGACAGAGATGGGTATTCTGCAGACTATTGGAGAGGGAAATGCAAACAAACAAACAAGAAAACAAAACAACCTCATTCAAAATTGCTTCAAAACTGATAAAATCCCTAGGAATAAAGTTAATGAAGGATGTAAAAGACCGGTATTTGGAAAATTATAAGACACTCTAAAGAAAGAAACTGAGGAAAATACAAGTAGAAGCATTCACTGTGTCCATGGATGGGAATAATTAATATCATTAAAATGTCCATATTACCCCAAATAATCTATATATTCAATGCAATTCCTATCAAGGTACCAGTGGAGTATTTTAAAAACTAGATCAAATGTTTTGAAAACTTGTACGGAACCACAAAAAAACCAGGGTAGTGAGAAAGAAGAACAAAGTTATACACATCACCCTACCTGATATCAAACTGTACCACAAGGATAGTAATCAAAACAACATGGTACTAGCATAAAAACAGAACAGGGTGCCCAGAAATAAATTCATGTCTTTATATTCAATTAATATTTGACAAAGGAGGCAAAAACACACAATGGGCTAAAAATAGTCTTGTCAATAAATTATGTTGGTTGGGAAAATTGGACAGATAAATGAAAAAAAAATGAAACTAAGAACACTTACACAACACAGAAGAATTAATTAAAAATGAATTAAAGACTTAAATGTTAGACTTGAAACAATAAAAATTCTAGAAGAAAGCATAGGCAGTAAAATCTTGGACATTTCTCAACAATATTCTTTTGGTTATATCTCCTCTGGCAAGAGAAACAAAAGAAAAAATAAATAAATGTGACGACATGAAACTAAAGAGTATTTGCACAGCAAAGGAAACCATCAACAAAATTAAAAGACAAGTCACTGAATGGTAGGATATATTTGCCCATGATACAACTGATATGGGGTTAAAATCCAAAATACATAAGAAACTTATACAACTCAACATCAAAAAGCCCACAAAAAAATCCAATTAAAAATGGGCAAGAGACCAGAATAGATAGCCACTTCTACAAAGAGGACATGTTACAGATAGACAACATATGAAAAGATGTTTAATGTCACCGATCATCAGAGAAATGTCAATTAAAATCACAATGAGATAGCACCTAACCTGTCAGAATGGTTATCATCAATATATCAAGAAACAAAAATTGTTGGCAAGAATGTGGAGAAAAGAGTACCTTCATGCACTGCTGGTGGGAATGCAGATTGGTGCAGCCACTGTGGAACTGCCTAATGATGCAGCAATTCAATTTCTGGGAATTTATCTGAAGAAACCTGAAAAACTAACCCAAAGAATATATGTATCCCTGTGTTCAATCTGAAGAAACCTGAAACACATAAGGTGACTGAATGGATAAAAAAAAACATGACCCACGTATATGCTAGATAAGAACACATGACCCATATATATACTGTCTACAAGACACCTACCTCAGAACAAAAAATAATCACAGACTGAGAGTGAAGGGATGGAAAAATATATTCCAAGTAAATGGAAAGGAAAAAAAGGGGGGAGGGGGATATGCAAACAAACTGGACTCCAAAAGAAAAGACTTAACAAGGGGCAAAGAAGTTATTTCACAATACTAAAGGGAATGATCAACAAGAAAATATAACCCTTGTTATATTTTGTACTCAATATAGGAGCACCCAAGTACTTAAAAGCACACACACAAAATTCTTGATGGACTTTAAGGGAGAGATTGACAGCAATACAGGCATAGTAGGGAACTTTAGCATCCCACTGACATCACTGGATAGATCGTCCAGACAAAAAGTTAACAAGGAAAAGAGCCCTTAAATGACACACTGGATCATATGGATCTAACATATATTTACAGAACAACTTCTCCCCAAAGCAACAGGGTATGCATTCTTCTCAAGTGCACATGGAACACTCACAAAGATAGATCACATGCTATGGCACAAAACAAGTCTATATAAATTCAAGAAGATTGATATAATACCAAGCATCTTCTCAAATCACAATGCCATGAAGTTAGAAACCAACTGCAATAAAAAACCTCTCAAAAACACTCAAACATATAGAGACTAAATGGCATGTTATTAAACAATGGAATGGGTTACCAATAAGATCAAGCAAGAATTTAAAAACTTCCTGGAAACAAATGAAAATGAACACACAAGCACTCAAAACCTATGGGACATGGCAAAAGCAGTCCTGAGAGTGAGGTTCAAAGGACTACAGACCTATCTCAAGAAACAAGAAAAAGGACTAATAAACTATCTAACCCTACAACTAGATGAATTAGAAAGAGAACAGCGATAAAACCTAGAGGAATAAGGAAGGAAATAATAAAGATGAGAATGGAAATAAATGACATAGAGACTAAAAAACAGTACAAAAGATCAATAAAGCCCGGCTGAGGTGATTCAGAGGTTGATCATTGACCTATGTACCAGGTCAATGGTTTGACTCCACTCAGAGCACATGCCAGGATTTTGGGCTTGACTTTCAGTAGGGGTTGTGCAGGAGGCAACCAATCAATGATTCTCTCTTTCATAGATGTTTCTATCTCTCCTCTCCCTTCCTCTCTAAAATCAATAAAAAATATTTTAAAAAGATCAATAAATCCAAGAGCTGGTTCTTTGAAAAGATAAATAAGATTGATGAACCCCTTGCCAAACTCATCAAGAAACAGAGTAGACCCAAATAAATAAAATCAGAAATGGAAGAGACCATGGAATATTTTTAAAGCTGTTTAGACTCCTCAGATTAAAAAGAAACTCAAATGTGCAGCCTAACTTTGGTAACTATTTATCCTGCTTTCTTAGAGCCCTCCTATTAATAATCAGTTTAACAAACTTCAGTTGACCAATCATTGAGCATCTATTACATAGAGTATATTATGGTAGTCCCACAACCATAGATATGAATGCATGACTATAAATGTGCACACATGAGAGTTCACCAATGTTTCCTTATCTAATAGGCCAGTATGTCAGTCATGGAAGAGATGACCAGTCAGATTTTACAGATGACAAAATATGAGTTCATAGCAGGGTTCAAGCACTGCCTCAGCACCCCAAATCAGCTCTCTGTGGAGCTACCCTGGTCTGGGTCTTCTGACCTCCATTTGAATGTCCTTTACAGATTAAAAATTAATAGTTGATTCTCATAAAAAAAAAGAGAGAGAGAGAGAGGGAGAGAGAGGGAGAGAGAGAGGCTAACCCCCTCCATAGGCAGGTGGACCCCAACGAGAGCATGAATTCTAGATCAAAACACTTTCTCCAGAGTGTATTCTTTTTTAATGTTTTTGTTAAATTTATTTTTAGAGTGAGAGGGATAGAGAGATAGAAACATCAGTGAGAGAGGAACATCAATTGACTGCCTCCTGCAAGCCCCCAATTGGGGATCAAGCCTGAAACCCAGCCATGAGCCCTGATAGATAATCAAACCAGCGACCTCTTGGTTCCTGAGTTGAATGTCCAAATGCTGAGCCACACTGACCGGGCGAAAGAATGTATCCTTAAACATTTTATCTTGAAATAATTATAGATTTACATGTATTGTAATATATTATACAGAGTGATCCCATTTATCTTTGCTCAGTTCCCCCCAGTGGTACCATCTTATAAAATTATAGTACAATATTACTATATCACAAGCCAAATATTGAATTGATACACTCCACGGACTTTATTTAATATTTTACTAGTTTTATATTCATTTGCTCATTTGTGTATGTGACTTTACTTTTATGTAGTTGTATCACTTGTATCAATTACTATGGCACTATAACTGTTAAGATACAGAACAATTCTATTACAAGACCACTGTACTTCTCTTCATATTCATTCCCCTCCCCCTCCTATCCCTAAGTCCTGACAACTATTAATCTCTTTTCCATTTCTATAATTTTATTATTTCAAGACAGTTATATAAATAAAGTCATACAATATGTATGAGATTTCTCCCCCCTCCCATTTATCATAATTCCCTTGAGATCCATTCAAATTGTGTGTTCATTCATTTTTATTGACAAATAGTATTTCATGGTATGGATGCACCACTATTTATTTAACCATTCATTTGTTGAAAGACACTGAGTTGGCTTTTTATAAAGCGTTTATCATCATTTATATACCAGTTTTTATGTGAACACAGGTTTTCAGGCCTTAAAAAAGAAATCTTTTCAAATTCCTGAATAAATAGTCAGCCAAGACAGCAGGGCATTATGGGAAGTAATGTGAACACTAAGATTACCTAGAATATGATCTATATAGGGATTACCCTTTGGCAACTCCAGCCATTACACTAACCTCTTAGTGTGGCTCCCGTGGAACACGTGGCTCCCGTGGAACACGTGGCTGTGGGCAGCACAGCCTCTGTTTCCTTCCCAGGGGAGCCCACAAACAGATTGCATGGCCCTGCCAGAATCCACCTGGTGAAGGAAGCATTGAATACCTGTCCATTTGAACGATGACAAAAGCCTGCCACGCATTATGTTAGCTTTGCTATGGTCAAGTGTTCTTTATGACTATGCAGAACTAACTATGTGTCTTCAGAATGTCCTCAGTGTATAACCATCATGTTATCATTGAGGAAAATAGTTCCTATCTCATGGCTTATATAGGATGAAATGCATCCGTTTCAACATTTTAACTTTGGAAATGCAAAAGGTTGGGGGTGAGAACTTTTGGTTCCTGCTATATTTGTTATAAAAAAAAGTCATAATATTTTATAGTCAGACATGATGCAAAGCATTCTTTTCTTCTCTGGTGATGGTATTTAAAGGAGATAGTCTTCATGGCTTCTTAAACCTGTCATTCACTACCAGATGCTGTGACTGATGACTGCTTTTCTCAGAGAAAACAATGAATTGCTCAGTTGGCTCTATAAGAAGGAATCTATTTTCAGAATCTTATTGGACTACATTTCATTTTTTGTTTTTGGGCAACCTTTATCAAACGTACCTCGATGCCATCATGAAAGTTGAGGTTAGTCAAATTTTGTAATAAGTAAGATGGGTATATTTATGGCATATTAAATTCATACTGGCAATGCCATTGTTTAAATAATCATCTCTAAATAATAAAACATAGCATATTATATTGGCTTTTGTCTGTTATTAATGAGTTGTTCTTAATTGAAAAGAACTGGATAGGGATACCTTGAGTAACATTTAACATTTGAGTATTAATCTTCTAGAATAATAAAAGCATAATATGCAAATTGACCGAACAGCAGAACGACTTGTCCAGACAACATTCCAGATGACCATGCTATGACACACCGAGTGTGATAATAATTGCCCAGATGAATTAAGTGGAGCATTTCTGGAGAAAGCATAGTATCAGAGGCTCTTCCTTGCTGGGGCCCCTGTTCAGTCTCCTCCTGACCATTGCCATAGGCTCCCTTTCACAATTTCAACCCCATGGCTTTCCCTGGAAAGTCTATGGGCACTGTTCTCAGCTTTTCCAGACCTTGCTCATCTTCTGCCTGGATATTTCCCTTTACTACTTCGTCACATTTCACTTCTTGAAGGTCCAGCGTCAAACTTTTAGAAGCTCGTTTATTCATTCAACTTATTTAACATTTGGTGAATGTTTACAATATGACACATATTTTGTTAGGTGTTGAGGATACAAACACATAGTTCCAAGTACCTTCAAGTGCCTTCCAGAGAGACCCAGGATTGTGGTTTGCATACAGGATGCCATTGTGCAGTAGTTTACGCAGGCATTTCAGGACCGCTGAGAGGGAGGTGCAGCCACCTGGGGAAGGGAGGAGGAGCCTTTCCTCTGGTATCTGCCTGCCTCTCTCTTAACTGAGTTAGAGTGTCCCCCACGCATGCTTGGTGCAGCTGACACAGCACACTGTGTTGCTTTCTCCCCCGTACACCAAATCCCCCGCCTCCTGCCAGGACAGTTTAGCACATAGCAGGCATTCTGTGTACACCTCTGTTTTAGTTTTTTTTTCAGCCTTTGGTTAATGTCCTAACTACACCAGAAAAATATTTGAGGTGGCTTTCAGTAAAAATATACAGGACCATTAAAAATAAAATTAGAAGGAGAGAGCAGCTAGGGGAAGGGAGGGAAATGATGTTATTGAGAGTTTGTTTGCAGGCATGTGGGTTGCTCTGAGCTGCCTGCCAGCCAGCCAGACTGCACTGTCATACCTTTTCCATGGTTTCCTGCATATTGAGTGACTTGTTTTAATATCAGTTGTAAAGAATAACACATTTATCAACTGAAACAGAATATGTGCTGATAAAATTTTTACATACCAGGTATCCATAATTCATAGAAAATTGGAAATAATATCATTTGAATTCTAGAGTTCAATGTTCACGGCCTTCGTACCCTCATTAAGCCCTGGAATCATGGGACTTGGTCTTCTTCTTTATGAGAATCCAAGAAAGCTGCTGATTGATTGATTTTTAACTTCTGTCAAATCTCTTCTTCCCTTCATTTTCTGAGCCCTATTTCTAGCTGTGATACTTCTTCCTATGCCAAACATGGGAATGTTTCTTAATCTCCATCTTCTCTATTTGTATGTTTCAAATAGGTAATTAATATGTACATTGAATTGGTGTCACTAGGTACATTAAATGTTGTGAACTGCTAGAAGAAGATGTGTTCTCAGTAGCTCTCAGAAGGTCAGGTTGTGGTCCAGATCTGTTGACTTCCTGTCCATGGTTGTTATGGAACAGAGTGGTTAGAAGGGAGGGGACCTTGCAGTGCATGGGGAAGGAAGGTGATCCTGCCAGCTTACATACAGCAGGTGATCCTGTGAACACCACTCCCAGCACTAGTGGCCACAGTGTGTGCTAGACTGGCTTGACTGCATTCAATTGCAGACCTATCCTCAAGGCTCCATGGGCAGGGACCAACTAGGACTCTATGTTAGCTGACATGAAAACCTGAATATCTGCATTGTGGATGACTAAAAGTGAAATGACCATATTTAACGATATCATAAGTATGGCCCTGACAGGGTAGATTATTTATTTGGTTGGAGCATTATCCCATTATGCCAAAATTGTGGGTTCCACTTAATTCATTTGGGCAATTATTATCACACTAGGTGTGTCATAGCATGGTCATCAGAATGTTATCTGGACAAGTCCTTCTTGCTGTTTGGTCAATTTGCATATTATGCTTTTATTATTATAGAAGATTAATAATCAATGAATTCATAAATAAGGGAACAACAAATTGATCTCTCTCCCCCCTTCTTCTCTCTCTCTCAAGTCAGTTAAAAAAACTCTCTTGTAATGATATCATGTTAAATTTCTCAGAAAAGTTTCAACGATTGTTTTGAATGCTGCCCACTTAATGCTATTATATTTCAATAATGTCTTAATTTTTATGTTATTTCTCCAATTAAGTCTATCATCACAAAATCTTTAATAGTATTTGTTAAATGCTGGCATTATTCCCAAAGGTATTTCATAAAATAACATTTTTAAATGGGTAATACATTAATAGAGTTTCAAATTTTAAGAAATAAAATATAATTCTTACACTCTTCTTTTGACACTCATTCCTTTCCTGTTTTATAAGTTTCTAAATACCTTTTCAGAAATAGCTTATGCACTTGTAAAACAAATCTGTACATTTGAAAATTTTTTTTAAAATGTGGTGCAATATATATGACATAACATTTACCACTTTAACCATCTTGAAGTGTACAGTTTATTGTCATTAAATACATAAACAACTATTATTTATCATCCTCTAGAGTAACTCCTTATATATTAAGCAGTCACTCCTCATTCACCACTCCCTCAAGCCTCAGGCAACCACAGATCAGCTTTCTGTCTCCCAGAGCTTGCTTACTCTGGATACTTCACGTAAATGGAATCACATAGTTTGTGGTTCTTTGTGACTGGCCTCTTCACTTATCACTGTGGTACTGAGGTTCATCCATGTTGTAGCATGTTTGAGTGATGCATTCCTTCTTAAGGCTGAATAATATTTCATTATATAGATTGACCGCATTCTGTTTGTCCATTTATCACTTGGTGGATGTTCGGTTGTTCACACCCTTTGGCTAGATGAACAGTGCTCCTATGAATGCTTATGTACAAGTGTGCTTTAAATACATGCTTTCAAGTTTTCTGGTTAAATGCCTAAGAGTAGAATTGCTGGGTCCATATGGTAACTCTATTTGCCTTATTGAGGAACTACCAAAATGGAATAACAGGAACTTTTCAAAGCCCCTCTTCCTTCCAAATTTCACACTCTGGCTTCTCCTTCCAGGCTTTTAGTGTGTCTATTGGTCTATTGTTTCCTCAACTGTTATTGTTTGCTCCAGGCAGCAGTGCCTGCTCACATTGCCTTTCAGTGTTTCAGGGAAAGCTCTTCCATGTACCCACTCTACCCTGAACGCTCCAGGTTAGATACACAACTGAGCTACACTTACCAGTCTTGGCAATGCCCCCTGGATACCCAATTTTACCCATTCTAATTTTCTCTTTAATCACAATTTGTTATTTTTATTTAGAGCAGTTATTTAACACAATCATGGTTACATATTTATTAGTATGTTGAATTGCATGGTACCTGTCTCAGTAGACTTTGCTTCATGAGGTCAGTGACTCACATCAATTTTTCTTCACTCTATCGATAGTGCTTAGAATAATACTGGATACATATGGATGCATACACCTTTATTGGATTAGTGAGAAAATGAACATGCTTTGCTTTCGTCAGACATACATAGCACCTTGAACATATATCATAATTGCATTCCTACATGTTTTTATTCATATTATTTCTCCCTCTCTGCCTGTCAAAATTCTGTCTTGTATTTCAAAGTATATTCAAAATCCATTTCTTCTGTTAAAGCTTTTTCTGAGTGGTGAGAAGAAACATAAATATTGAAAAAAGATGAAACACTTTTTGGATAAAGGATGGAAGATTATTACTGTAAAGGAAGAGAAGATGAAGAATTGTGAATATGCTAAATATGAGACATATATAAGACCTATAATGCAGAATATCACTAGAGTTTGGAGGAGAGGTTAGGGGAAAGATGGAAATATGAGAACCAACTGCAAGGTGAAGTTTGTTGCAATCTAAGAGTGAGTAAAGGTGAGGAGGGAGAAAAAGGATTTAAGTGTGATGGATAGGTGAAAAACTCCTAAGGTAGATAATAGAAGGGTGAGGGAGCAAGACAAAATAGTAAATTATTTGTCAATGCAATTGAAAAAGTAAGCAAGACTGATGAGAGGAAGGAAGGAAAGAAGGAAAGAAAAAGGATGAAAGGAAGGAAAAAAGGAAGAAAGAAAGCAAGGAAGGAAGGAAGGAAGGAAAGAAGGAAGGAAAGGGAAAGCAATATACCAACATCAGAAATGAAAAAGAATATCATTAAAGGCCATATAGACATCAAAGGGAAAAGGGAGTGTTACAAATAGCTCTATCCACATAGATTTTGCAACTTAGGTAAAATGTACCGACTTCTCAAAAAAAAAACCCAAAACAAACAAACAAACAAAAAAAACTACCCCAACTCACTCAATATAAAATAAATAACTTGAATAACCTATAACTATTATGGAGATTAAATTCATAATTTAATTTTTGAGACAGTGATTTCACTGGATAATTCAACCAAATATTTAAACAGAATTAATATATTAATTCTACAGAATCCTTTCAAAATATAGAAGAAGAGGGAACACTTCCCAATTTATTTTATGGATCTAGTGTTGCTATCATAGTAAAACCAGAACATGTACAAAGAAGAAAACTATTGACCTTTATTCCTTATAAATGTAGATGTAAAATTCTTTAACAAAGTATTAGGAAATTGAATTTGGCAGTGTATTAAAATAATTGTACCCTGCCACCAAGTGGATTTTGTTTCAGGGATGAAAAAGTGATCAATATTTAAAAAGTAAATCATTCTTTCTTTTCCATTAAGCAAAGATTTCACCATGCCCTTTTACCTTCCTGTAACAGCAGGGGGAATACAAAGATTTTATAATTACCATTTTAATTTCACCTTCACTGATTGACTATGCTTTTGATAAATGGAGAAGGGTCTAAAAAGCGAGTTTGCAGGTAAATAGAGGAAGTATTAATAAAAATAAATTTAAAAGCTGGCAGTAGGAACAGGGTCATTGGAATGGCATTTAAAAGAACAAATTACAGAAATGAGAGAGTACATACTGAAGGACACGATAATACACTATTATTCTGAAAAAAATGTGCTGTGTGTGTAAGAAATACTCATGGTTGATAGAATGAGGATTTTCTTGTAACAATCACAACAGTGACATCAACAATTACTTTTTGAAGGAAATCCTACTGTGTGCTTAACAGTGCTGTAGGTCTAACTTTCACATACCCAGGATAGTCAACATTTATTGAGACTTCATTATTTTCCAGGCACTCTTTCGGGCATCGCACTTATTTACTCTTTAATCTTTAAAACAACATCCTGAAGTATTATTATTATTATTATTATTATTATTCTCATTTTATAGATAAGGAGAATAAGACACAGAGTGATTAAGTTACTTGCCAACAGTAACTGAACTAGTAAGAGGTGAGTTGAATATAGGCAGCATTTTGGGGATTCTATAGAAGTCTTCCACTCCTTTTAATAGTCTATAGAACATGATATGATGTGAGTTGAGATTTTGTCTTTAAGATACATCCTATTGTAGGATTTGGCTTGTAGACTCCTACAGGTGGCTCTGTGTTTATCCAGTATGAGCATCAGTTCTCTTCCTGCTTAGTAGCAGGATCATTTCTCAGCAGTTGTCCTCAAAGCACACCTATTTAAACATGCTATACTGATACACAGAATTCTTGGTTAGAGAAAAGGATATCAAAGTCAAAATTCTTTTTCTGCCAACTATTTGGTTGATCATAATGGGATTCACTGTATTTTCAGATACAATCCAGATTCTGAGTTATTTCCTCTCTCCCTCTCAGTTACTATCTCCTGGTTGCTGAATGCACACTTTTCTTCTCACTTAATATGAAGTGTTTCCTGTGCAACCACTTCTCACTTTTGCAGCATCTCCCACAAGACCACCTGCACTACTTCCAACCACATCCTTCTTGCTGATGGGAGTGCCAGGTCTCTTACAGTGCTAATCTTCTCACATAAATGGTTCAATCACATTTTTTCCCTGAGGTTTTCTGAGCAAATAGGGCAGGTCCATTTTAGAAAAAAAGAAAAAAAAAATGTTTCTTGAACTTTTTGCCTTTCTTGGAAACTCATGAAGATTCTTTCAATTTGATGGCCCTGTCTGTAAAAAGCATGAGTGACACATGCTATCAAATTTATTAGCTACCATGTTTAATGTGCATATATAAGACTAAAAATTATTGCCTTCACCATCGTTCTATTAATGACAAGAGGATCATGAGGTAAAGCCTAAAGGAAATACATTTTGTTCTTTGCTTGCTGTGGGGAATCAATTCTATATATATGCGCTTTCTATTTTTTTCTTCATCTGTTTGAGGTAAGTATATTTATATTAACCCACCTTATCAATGCCACAGCTAGCGAAAGCTACAAGAACACAGGTAATAAGACCCATGCTTGAAATGGATTATCCATGTACCTAAATCCTGGGAGGCAGTGCCAGCAGCCTTTCCTGCTGGTCCAGAAGGAGTTTGTTGACTGATGAGCAAATGCTGTGTGGTTTTTCCATGTGTTCTTTCCTTTTGCTACTTTATCTTGGATACCCTCACCCTTGATTTTTGCCTAGAGATGAATCAAATGGTCTATTAGTATTTGTCAGTAGAAATTAGCTACTTCCGCTGAAACCGGTTTGGCTCAGTGGTACAGCATCGGTCTGTGGACTGAAGGGTCCCGGGTTCAATTCTGGTCAAGGGCATGTACCTTGGTTGCGGGCACATACCCCGTAGGGGGTGTTGCAAGAGGCAGCTGGTCGATGTTTCTCTCTCATCGACGTTTCTAGCTCTCTATCTTTCTCCCTTCTCTGTAAAAAATCAATAAAATATATTAAAAAAAAAAAAAGAAATTAGCTACTTCCCACCATGACACATAACCTCAGGAAAATAAATATCAAAATTAGTACTGTATGCTGAATTGCATAGTACCTGTCTATGCAATTCAGGGTTTATAATTATTTCACAATTATGAGAGAATGGGTCCCACCTATGTGGTAGGAAGGCAGTGGGCTTCCGGAATTTAAAGCACTCCATTAGAGGACCCTGGGTGGGTGGCAGCTGGCCTCCCATGTTGCTCTTCAGACAGTTTCTTCAAGGCTCATTTCTTCCAGACTATCATGTAGTGTCAGCAATGTTGATTTGGACATGGTTCTAACGTTGAGAACACTTAAATTTAAAATGAACATACAGCAAACAGCAAAACCTTCTTAGCCAGAATTAGTTTCTCAATTTCCCTTTTCAATTATTGAAAACAATTTTGCTTTAACAAGCATCCTTTCCCTCACAGCGCTGCTTCTCATTTGGCCCATACTCCCAGGAAGTCACCATTTTGTGCTTATGATATGGCAGTCATTACTAAGAGGAAATTATTGTGATATCATGGATGCCCTGCATGAGGGATGGTAAGTGAACATTACGACCTCAGCCACAAACGCTCATCGTCTTCTCCACCCTGTCCTATCAGGCTGGTCATTCTGCTTACTCAGTGTTACTTTCTACTTGTTGTAGATATGGCCTTAAAAGTTTGGGCAGTAATCTCTGGGCCAGCCATATGTGCTTGCTTCATGGGAGTCTGGGATCCCTCTAGGGATTAGATAAGGAAAGGCTTTCTGAGATAGATGCCTTTCAAGTAGAGAAACTCTCCAGCAGACGCACTCAGGGCAGGTAGCTGCAGCAAATCTGGTAGAGATGACGGTATTCTTTGCTGAGAACAGGCAGGGGGCCTAGCCATGACTTGGATGAGTTGAAAAGAAAAGGGAATTTAAAAGGACAGAGGAAGGAGTTTCTATATTTAAGGTGAATCTTGTTAGGAAGTCCACAGAGGAAGAAAACTATGGCCATCAAAATTTCAAGCAATTAAACTTTTCAGGAGATAGCATAACAAATTTAACCTTTGGATACTATTCCTTAAAAGAAAACAAACTTATGTGCACATATGCATAACCCAAGGACACAGACAATACTGTGGTGAAAGCCTAGGGTGGGGATGGGGAAGGGGGGAAGTAATTGGAGGAGGAAGGAAGATAGGCCATCCGTAATACTTTCAACAATAAAAATAAAATTGAAAAAATAAAGGATAACTTTTCTGGAAAAAAGAAAACTTAAAGATGAGACTTTTGTTCACAATGCAATAACAAGCTAAATGAGATTTTTGCTGGTCTGCCTGTACTGTTTTGGACTTGATATGTACCCACATTGTTGTTACAATTGCCATGAACTACTCAAAACCAAATCAATTTGCTACTCTCTTGGCCTCAAAGGTTTATTGGTATTTGTGTTACTTCAGTCTTAACCCCTCTCTATGGTAAACCCTCAGCTGCTGGACCTCTCTCCTGCTGTTTTCGGTGACAGAGAACTGAAGTCCCATAGTGCTTTCTATGTCTAGCACCAAGGAGGGCTGGCCGGGGTCTCCAGGTCATCTACTAATCATCAGCTCCCCGCTCATTGTCCGGCTGCCCTTTCCTAGCATGCTCTCAGTAACTGTTCTCGACAGTCATATAGCCTTCTGAGTATTTCACAGGAATATCCAATTCATTACTCAATAGATTCACAGAATAAGAGCAAGGGTTGGAAGCACTGTGGACAAATCTTTGCTTCTCAGATAAACGGAAATTAATGAAAGCTTGGGATGAGAAAGTACAGAACTCCCGACCATCTGGTCAAGTCTGGCTCAGGATGTCTGATGGCTGTCACCAATAGAAATCCTCTCTTTAAACCATCTGATGAGGGCGCATGGGAAAAGTTACACTGATTTTGCCCTCACATAGAATCTTTTTGGAGACAATAACAGCCTTGGAATGAGAAAATAATTTTGAGGCATGAGAATGCCGCAACATTGTTTAAGGACTTGGCAGATCTGTTTTCTGCATTTTCTTGTATATATACTTTAGTTTGAGTAAGCTAGGGGTTAGGAGTATATCTCACTGCTCAAGGGCATATTTTAATCAAGTGAACACACATTATCTTGGTCTTGATGGAGCCTATGTCACGTGTAATTGGGGGCAGGGGGCCCAACATGAAGAACTCTCAGAGTAAAGGATGTTAATGTTGAACTTGGGATCATTGCAGTGTCTTGTGGTTATACTTGTGAACTATACATCTTTTTTTTTTCCTTTATTGATTAAGGTATTACATATATGTCCTTATCCCCTCCCCCATCCCCTTAAAACTTTACTTCATTGCTAACAAATCACTTATAATCTCTATAGAAGAGACTTATAGTAACTACTAGGGGCTCAGTGCACAAATTCGTGCACCTTGAAAGGAACTGTGGGCCATGAGGCTATGGTGGGAACAGGGACAGGTCTTGGCCCATCTTCCTTGCCCCCACCTGGCATCTCCCACCATGGGCCCCAGTCCCCTCTCTCTCAGAAGCCCTGCTCCTACCACTGCCGCTCCCATGTGCTGATGGTACACCAGCCCCGCTCACACCTGCAGAAGGTGAGGAGAATTGGGGCCAGCGCCAGCAGTGAATGTGAGCAGGGCTGGTACTGTCAGTGTGTACAAGTGGCAGCTGATTTCTTGATTGCCCCTCAGGAGTAGGGGGAGGTGAAGAAGCCCTCAGGGGTGATCAGGCTTGCAGCCACTGCTCACACCTGCTGATGGTGCCAAGTGATCAGGACTACTGTTGGGCACCAGCAGGTGTGAGAGGTGGCTCTGGCGCCAGCTGTGGGTGTGAACATGTTCAGTGCTGGCAGTTGGTGCCAGCGGCAGCTTCAGCACTGGCAGCGGGTACAAGTGGGACTGTTACCAGCAGTGGGTGCGAGGTGGCTGCCAGCCCTGATCTTCCCTCAAGAGCAGGGGGACATGGAGAAGCCCTGAGGGGTGATTGGGCTGGCAGCTCATACCCACTGACAATGCCAAATGGATGCGAGTGGTGGTTCTGATGCTGGCAGCAGGTGCAAGCAGAGCTGGTGCTGGCAGCAGGTGTGAGTGCCCAGTGGGACTGTGGCAATTTTCAGTAATCATCAGAGGCTCGCCCCAGTTATAGCGACCAGTGCCCCACTCACCTGCTCCACCATTCTGCTGCAGCTGACACCCGCCATGTTCCATGCATAGCTTCTGGTGGTCAGTGCACCTCATAGCAACCAGTTGTTCGGTTGTTTTGGTTGTTCTGCTGTTCGGTCTATTTGCATATTAGCCTTTTATTATATAGGATTGGCACTGTATTCAAATATGGTGGAAGGCATTCACAAATAAAGTGCAAGCAATGCTCATAGAACCAGGTTTACCACTTAGGAAATATTTCCGGAGAGGGGAGTTTCCTGGGGTGAACCACTTGCTTCTGGAGCAGTTGGGGTATGTTTTCTGAGGGAGCCTGATTGCTGTTGTAATTTGTCTGCTTAATGTCTTCCTGAGTTTTTTACTGTGATTATCCAATGAATTTGGTGTTCACTTTGCAAAAACAACTTCCTGAGTCAAAACTTATTTGTACTTCTTCATTAACTGCTGTGTGGAAAAGGTCATCAATTTCCCTTCTGAGAGTTTACAAATGAGAATGAGAGTTCACTGGGACAAGCAACAAGACCTGCAACCCTGAGGGTTAGACTGAATTTCCTCTTGTGAGGTGGCACGTTCCAACTAACTCGAAATTCAGTTGATGTCATTTTCACTGGGTGTTATGTCTACTAGCCATGAAGTATCCAAGGACAATGGCTTTACTCGAGATCGACAGCGCCAGCCTGGCACTTTCACAGGCATGCTAACAGGCAAGATGGCAGACAACTGCTGGAGAGTTTAAACTTTTGGTAGAGGCTTATTTCAAGGGCAGGTGCTACTGTGGAAGCAGAAATAATTTTAGATCTGAAAATTGGCCTTGTTCTAAAAATGGATTCTATGGATGATTTCAGATTAAGAATCTATTGCCACATGAGACAAAGCCTATCCGTTTCAGATGTGTTATACTCATTCCTTGCCACTGCTTAAGGAATGCTTCGGCTAATTAGAGTTACGCTTTCATAAGATAAGTGTGCAAGTATATCCAATTGCACTTTGTTGTTTTTCACTGTTTTCATTGTCTCCGGAGATGCCGGGAAAACCAATAAGTGAAACTGCTGCCTCTGTAAGGATGCCTGTCACATCAATACCTGTGAGTCCAAGAATTCTGACTTACGCATTAGTGTTGATCCTAAGGGGAGGTTATTTGCTGTGGACCTTTGGGAAATAGGGCTAGCCTCGATGAGTCGTTCAAAGATGAAGCTGGGAGTTCTCAGATAGGGAAGCACTGTAACCCCTGAACATTAATGAATGAGAATCTGTGGCATACTCTTGAGCTATTGTGCATCCAAAAGCTATTATGGAAATTATGTAGGTAAATCTCAATTACTTCCACATTGTTGGCTTTGCTTCAAGACAACTTTCCTTCCCATCCCTCCCTGTCATGCTTTTCTTTTTATATCCCATCTCCAATCAGCTTTAACGATAGACAGCAAAGAGCACAGATATGCAATGTGGAATTGGTGTTCCCCCTTAATTATCTCTCAATCAGGCATTATTTGAGCAAAACTCGTTTGGTTTCAGAGTTAGGTAATGTCTCTATGTAGGTTAATATTTTCTTGTCCACTGTTCTGCTGAAGCTGTACAAGACAGTACTTTACACATGTCTATTATTCTTTTAGTTCCCCTTTCCCTAAAAAATAGTTTTAAGCCTCTAATCTTTTAAATCTAAGAAAAATGTGTATATATTCAATATATAAAAGGCTAAGTGACTAGCTGACTGGCTGACCGACTGGTAGGTATGATGTGCACTGACTAGTATAGGGTAGGGGCTCAGTGCAGGAGCTGCTGAGTAACAGCAACTTTGCAGAGTCCTCTCACAGCACAGGACCTCTCAGGGGATGCTGGAGAGCCAGTTTCGGCCTGATCCTGCAGGCCAGGCAGAAGGACCCTCCTGCCAGAGGGAGCCTGCTCACTCTGAAGACGCCCCAGGTGCTGCTGGCCAGGGAGAGACCACGGGAGGTTGGCTCCAAAGTGTGCCTGGCCTGTCTTGCTCAGTCCTGCCCCACCGGCCACCTTCTAATTAATTTCCTTTCAATGTGCGTGAATTCATGTACTGGGCCTTTAGTAGCATTATAATTTTTTAAGTTTGTAAAACTTAGTTTACATTAAAGTTGTGGAAGTTTTCATTCCAACCTTCTTGTTCTGGAAATAATTCTTCACATCTTCTAGATAAACATATGCTAGCCTTTTGTTACCTTTAAAAAAACAATTTGTTGCCAAAACTGGTTTGGCTCAGTGGTAGAGCATTGGTCTGCAGACTGAAAGGTCCCAGGTTCGATTCCAGTCAAGGGCATGTGCATTGGTTGCGGGCACATCCCCAGTAGCGGGTGTGCAGGAGGTGGCTGGTTGATGTTTCTCTCTCATTGATGTTTCTAGCTCTCTATCTCTCTCCCTTCCTCTCTGTAAAAAATCAATAAAATATATTAAAACAAAACAAAACAATTTGTTGGGGTGGCATTTGTTAATAACATTATGTAAGTTTGAAGTGTGCAATTCTATAATATGTCATTCACATGTTTCATTGTGTGTTCACCACCCAAAGTCTGGTCTTGCTATGTCACTATATATTTGACCCTTTTTATCCTCCTTCCACCTCCTTTCCCTCTGGTAATCACCATGCTGTTGTCTAAGTATATAAAGTTATTTATTTGTTTTGTTTATTTTTTGTTTTATATTTCACATGTCAATGAAATCATATAGTTCTGCTTCTTTTCTGTCTGACTTACTTTGTTTAGCATAAACACTCTCAAGATTCACTCATGTTATCACAAATGAGAGTATTTTATCCTTTCTTATTGCTGAGTAGTATTCCATTCTAAATATACACCCCATTTTTTCTATCCAATCATCCATCTAGGGATACTTAGATTGTTTCCATGTCTTGGCTGTGTGTGTGTATAAATTTTTTCAGTAGAAACCCAGAAAAGGGGTTGCTGGGTATATATTAATTTTTTGAGGGACCTCCATACCATATTACATAGTGGCTATTCCATATTTACATTACTATCAGCAGTGTAAGAGAGTTCTTTTTTCTTTACATCTTCTCCAACACATTTTTTTTTCTTGTTTTATTGATAATAGCCAATTTAACAGGTATGAGGTGGCATCCACTGTTGTTATTTTATGTGTGGGTTTGAACTTCCCTTATAGTTAGTGAGGTTGAACATCTTTTCATATGTCTGCTGGCCATTTGTATAGCTTTTTAGAATGTCTGTTCAGATCCTCTGCCCATTTTTAATTAGATTGTTTTGTTGTTGTTATTGAGTTGTATAAGTTCTTTATAAAACCTGATAAAGATAACACAAAAATTACAGAAAAATATCTCTGATAAATACAGATGCAAAAATCCTAAACAAAATACTAGTAATTGAAATAACAGTACATTAAAAAATGCATAACAATCAAGTGGGGTTCATTTTAGGGGCACAACACATACAAATTGATCAATGTAATACAACACATTAACAAAACAGAGAAAAAATAATATATTATCAATAGATGCATAAAAATCATTTGAAAAGACACAATATCTTTTTGTTATTAAAACATCCAATAGAATGAATATAGAAGGAAGGTACCTCAACATAACAAAGGCCATGTATGACAAATCCTCAGCTAACATCATACTGAATTGTGAAAAATGGAAAGCTGTCCTTTAAGGATGACCACTCTCACTACTGTTATTCAACATAGTGCTAGCAGTTCTAGCCAGAGCAATCAGGCAAGGGAAAGAAATAAAAGGCATCCAAACTGGAAATGAAAAAGTAAAATTGTTATGTTTTGCAGATGATATGATTCTACAACTCCACCATAAAACTATTAGAAGCAATGAACAAATACAATAAAGATTCAGGATACAAAATCAATGTGCACAACTCCATTTCCTTCCCATATACTGACAACAAAATTTCAGAAAGAGGAAACCTCAAAGTTCTTTTAAGCCATATTCTCTGACTTGGTCAGAGTTTAATTTGTCAAAACAATAAAGCCTCAGCTTTTTATTATTTTGTGGGACAAATATTCTTAATAATAATTTATATATATATACATATATATATATATATATATATATATATATTCAACAATAATATGTTTGTCTATTTGAAAATGTTTGGAAGGAAAGCAACCTCAAAGTTATAACATATCCTGGGTCAGGAATGGCAGGAGTTCTGGTACAGTCCAGCCTACAGTCATTGAGAACTGAGAGCTACATGCACAGAACCTACTTCCAGCCAAGTCTGAACTCTGAATTGTATTGCAGGTGTCAGCTTGTGGTGGCCAAACTGGTTTGAAAATCCTTGTGGATTGTAAGTTGCTTTACAAAGATGCCATAAGCGTAAAAGGCAAACTCGGCCTTGCTTGGAATAATGTAGAAGTCTCTTGGAAACTTTTTCCACGCAGCGGACATTCTAAAGAGTTTACTGAGGGCAGAAAGCCACCTCACCAGCATGACTCTGGGTCCCTCTACTACATCCATGCCTGTTGCTCCCGCAACCCTGGAAACTAGCCCAAGGGGTCCACAGCGCCATGGTCCCATGGCAGGTGGGCCCAGGCCAGTGCATGCCTTCAGCTTCCTAAAATAGGTGTGAGCAAGCAGTTCAACCCAAGGGAAAGCACAGGAAGTCTCTGTTCTGAAGCCCATCTTATTCCACTGGTTCTAAATTGTAACTATTTTATAATATCACTTTTTTGACATTGCTTAAATTAGAATGTGTAATATTAGATACACATTAGATACACATCTTAGAGTCAATTAATTACCATACATTTTATTCCAGTGATGTGTTGATAAAATTACCAGAGTAAATGGAAAAAAAAGAAGGGAAGGGCTAAAGCACATAGTATGGTTATTATTTAGGACCAGCATAAAAAATTAAGTGAGGATTTGTTTTTGAATTCCTGAATGACTTTGGTCCAGATTTCCTTTTTCTCATAACTAATGCTCAAGATCACATGTGTCAAACACAAGGCCCGCGGGCCAAATCCGTCCCGCCAGGCCTTGCAATGTGGCCCGCACCGCGCTGTCATCACTGCACTCCGCTGCGTTTCCATCACAATGACAGTTTATGACTGTTCAGTAAACCATTCGGCCCGCGATTTAGGCTGGATTTTAGATTTTGGCCCCTTCTCTGATTGAGTTCGACACCCCTACTCAAGATGATGCAAATATTTTACTCAGAATTGACTCTGAAGAGCCACTGCAAGCCCTAACCCTGTCCTTAGAAGGCCAATTAGAGCTCCGTGACTTAAGTTGTGTGAGAAAATGGGGAGCTCCACAAATACCATCTCTCTAGCCTCACCTGAACCTATTCAGAATTTTTGGGGGCCTTTTCACTCATTTTTATAGGGTATGTTGGTATCTGTTATATGCAGAAATATTTGTGGGTACCTGTCATATGTTTATACTGTTCTACGCACCACACAGTCAACTATGAACAAAATTTTCTAACCTTATAGAATTTATCTACTAGTGGGGTAGACAATAAAATTAGAATATATCTTCATATTCACACACACACACATATATATGCATAATATGTTAGATGGTGATAAGTGATAAAGAAAAAATAAAACAGGATAACAGTAATGATAAAGAGTATCCTCACAAACATGTATAACTTATACTGTGTGCCAGACACTAGTATCGATATTCTGCCTGAATGTCCTCATTAACCTCCAGGAGAACCCTGAGGCTAGTATGACCATGATCCCAATTCAAATCTGAGACAGCTAAGGCAGAAAGATGAAGGGCAGCCAAATGAGATGGGAGAGGAGGACTGCAGAAAGGAGTAGCATATATTAGTTGAGCATAATGGCTTGGGTCAATTTCTGGGGTCTCTGTTTTGTTCCATTGATCTAGATGCCTGTTTTTGTGCCAGTACCAGTCTGTTTTGAGTACAGTGGCTTTGTAGTATAACTTGATATCTGGTACTGTGATTCCTCCAACTTCTTTCTTCTTTCTCAAGGTTGCTGCAGCTATAAGGTTTTTATTTTATTTTATTTTTTTTTGTTCCATATGAATTTTTGGAGTGTTTGTTCCGGATCTGTGAAATATGCCATTGGTATTTTAATAGTAATTGCATTGAATCTATAGATTGCTTTGGGTAGTATGGACATTTTAATTGTGTTAATTCTATCAACCCATGAACAAGATATATTCCTCCATTTATTTATATCTCTATTTTTCAATGTCCTTATAGTTTTCCCAGTCCAGGTTTTTTACCTCCTGGTTAAGTATTCCTAAGTAAATTACATGTTTTGTTGCAATGGTAAATGGAATTGCATTTTTAGTTTCTCTTTCTGAGAGTTCATTATTGATGTATAAAAATGCCATAGATTTCTAGGTATTAATTTTTTTTATCCTGCTATGTTGCCAAATTTATTTATTTATTTAAAAATATATTTTGACTGATTTAGAGAGGAATACAAATTATTTGGAATCCTTTTGCACAAAAGATGTGTCTCTTCTTTCCTATTTATTCAATCACTTATTTTATATTAACATACATTCAGAGATATTTAATTTATGCTTCGAGTTACATCTATACTACTTTATTTTGTTGCTGAACATTAGTCCATCTATGTCCAGTATATGGAAACGGCCAACACCATCTTTTACAGCCTTGCTCCAGGGGTAGAATCAGCCATTTCTTCGATGAGCCCTGGTTCCATTCACTGGAGAATGGTATTGGAAATCAAAATTAAAATCTGGGTGATACATGTGCTTGTTGCTTCCAAGTCCTCTCTGTAGATCAAGGGGATAGATATATACATATAGTAAAGCACACACACATACACACACACACACACACACACACACACACACATATATATATATATATATATATATATATATTTGTCTATAAATATTTCTATATGGAACTAGCTGTATCTATATCTAAGCAAAACAGAAGTTCATCCTGACATCTTCAACTCTCATTTATCATCATGAGGAGTGTTCTAGCCTCCTCTCCTATGCTTAACCTCCTATTCCCACCGTTTACCACTGAGTTATGTAGTCACTCAATTCCAGCATAAATCTATAGCAGTATCAGAATTATTGATCTTTACCCCATGGGAAACAAGATTATAAACCAGAGTAGAATGAATAGATATAATTTATTTTGCCTGCAGTCCTACAGATTTCACTAATTGCTAAAGTGACTTGGGTCAGGGACTTTTCTTTAACACCTTCACTGAAGTAGTAGACTTGCTGCTAGATAATCTGATTTTTTTTCTCCCTGACTAATTTGATTGCTGCTCACCCTTGTTTCTTTTTTTAAAAAATATTTGTTGTTGAAAGTATTCCTTATGTCCCCTTTTACACTCCATTGACCCTTCCTAGGCCCCCTTCCCCCATCTCCTACCTTAGGCCTTCACAACCCCATATCTGGGCCTATGGGTTATGTATATATGCATACAAGTTTTTTGGTTTCCTCCCTACCTACAACAGCCTTCCCCCTGAAATTCAACAGTCTGTCTTGCTTTTATGTCTCTGGATGTATTTTGTTCATCAGTTTATTTATTTTTTTATTAGATTCCACATATGAGTGAGATCATGTGAAACTTTTCTCTCTGTGACTGACTGGCTTTATTTCACTCAGCATAATATTCTTCAGGTCCCTCCATGCTATCTTAAAGGGTAATACATTCTTCTTTTTACTGCTGCATAGTCCATCCCCCTACAACTGAGATATCCCTTGGAACTTCAGTCACTGTCTGTGGGAATCTAGCCAGACCTTTTGTGCCTCTGCACTTCCTACCTGTCTCTATGCATTCTCCACTTTCCATCCTTGGTTAGCAGAGTTCTCTCCAGCTCAACTTCAGTTGATTATTCAGAGTGGTTTTTCAGTATTTTTGTTGTAATTCCAGTTTGGTCCTGTGAGCATGTCTGTGTAGCTTCCACCTATTCCCTCGCCATTTTGGAATCTAGATAATCTGACTTAATATGAGTTTCAGATCAAAATACCTGTAAATAGGTAGATAAGTAACCAAACCCTGAGATAATATTTGAAATTTTGATGGCTATTTAAAGAATAATGATACGACTCAGAGTTTTAAAAGTTAACATTAATGGCTAGTTATCTTTGCTTATGAATTTTGTCAAATCCATAAGCTTTGAGAAAAATAAAGTTACAAATCTATTTTTATCTTTTGTAAGAACAGCAATAAGTTAACGTCTCTGGAAATAAATAGAAAGAAAAAATAAAAACCTGGTTTGGCTGTTTCCTTGTGTCCTTGTGTCCAGAGGCACATGCAATCATGGTATCCTTAGTAAAAACTGGATATTTGTATAAAAGACAAATGTCAATGAGTTGATTCTGAAAGGAAGAAATATATTTTATTGCTGTAGAGGTCTGCATGATAAAGGTGACATGTTAAAAATCCCCATACTCTAGCACATGTGTCAAACACAAGGCCCGCGGGCCAAATCCGTCCCGCCAGGCCTTGCAATGTGGCCCGCACCGCGCTGTCATCACTGCACTCCGCTGTGTTTCCATTACAATGACAGTTTATGACTGTTCAGTAAACCATTCGGCCCGCGATTTAGGCTGGATTTTAGATTTTGGCCCCTTCTCTGATTGAGTTCGACACCCCTACAGTCTAGGGGGATTTAAGTTGAAAGAACTGTTACAAGAAATTCTTTCAATATTTCTCTTCTCCTCATTTTAATTAATTAAGTCAACTTCTTAAAATAAAATCTATGGTGGTGATATATTTTCACATTTCCTGGATACAGATGTGCATCTGCCCATGTGGAAAAGCTTATCTGTAATGCTCATGTCCCCATGAGCTAGATGGTGGTTGTCCACAGATTAGGCACAGACATTTCCTTTCCTATAGGGTTTCTCTTCACCATTGGGCTGTGAAATCCAGGCTTGCCTTTTCTACATCACACTACCACAAAGAGCCAGTTCTTCCATGCCTGCAGATGCTTGAAAAATGGTTAATATCCTCTTGGGTTATAAGCTTTCAGTAGTAGTGGGAGTGCGTGATTATAGAGAAATAAATAACAGTTTTCATTTCAAATCTTCAATAATTAATTAGACAACTAATGCCTAAACACAGTGCTTTTCCTTCTAATGAAGCCTGGTGGCTGATGAGGGAACCGTCTGTGGGCTAACAGCTATCAAATGTGCTTTTGAAATAGAATTGCTACATCATTTCTGCAGACAGCAACCCAAAAGGAAAACTTTAGAAGCCACTTGGATTGAAGAGACAGCAACATCCTTTCTGAAGTGGCTAAACTACCTCTTTGTACTGAAGTTATTCATCTTGATAAAGTTAAGCAGGAATGCAGACTTCTCAAGATTGTCATGTTTTTATCTTTGACGCGATTGGGACTACTCTACAGAGTGGTGAAAATGTGTCTGCGTGTCCTGCACTTGAAAAGCTCTGAGAAGCTTCCCTCCTTGCTTATCTCCCTGGGAAATGTCAGCTGGATTTCTTATGGCTCTGGGATCCTTCAATGTCCAGCTGGGCACTGGGTGGAATGTCCAGCGCTACAACCCCAAGTGGCTGTTCTTCATCCCTCCGCGCTGTGGAGACGGAGAAGTTGGCTGTTTGGAGCTGGGATAGCATTTTACGTGGCTCTGGGTGGTCACTGATATTTTACTGGAATAAAGCTGAAAGAATCTCTTCCTGCAACCTCCTCATTTCTGCATAAGAACATTAAGTCGCAGAGAGCACTCCCATTTGTCAAGGCCGCATACTGTCACATCTCTAGTTTACAGCTGTAACATTTGAAATGGGTCTTCACATGTAATCAAAGCACATGATTTAAAAAAGTATATATTTTATTGATTTTTTACAGAGAGGAAGAGAGAGAGATAGAAAGTTAAAAACATCCATCAGTTGTCTCCTGCACTCCCCCTACTGGGGATGAGCCTGCAACAGAATCGAACCCAGGACCCTTGAGTCCGCAGGTCGACACTCAATCCACTGAGCCAAACCGGTTTCGACGATTTTTTTTTTTTAAACAAGGGAGGTAGTTTTAGGATTCAAGGTCCCTCTGTTAGTCTATAAAAGACAGTGGACTGATAAGACTTTTTCATTCTTTGAAGCTTTTCCAGGAAAGTGCCAAGCTTAGCAAGCCAAGAACCCAGTTCATTGGTTCACACACTTCCCACCTGGGGGCTACTCTTCACCATTCATCCACTGGGATAGGACTTTCTCGGTGTTCCTGTGAGCATACCCTGTGAGCCTTGGGGAGAGGGCCAGGGATGCTTGCTGCTGTCTTCCTCTCAAGGGCCCCTCAGGTCTGCATGGTCTGTCCCATGGTCTCTGAGGCTGGGGCTGGGCATGGGAGTGGAAGGAACAGTGAAGACTACTTTGCATGTTTATATGGAAATAATTTTCACACTTGTGTCAGGATGGAGAGTTATCTGCTTATTGCCTTACAGATGAGAGAGACGGGAGAGGGACACACTAGGGGCTAATGGTCACATTTCTTTCAGCTCTCTGGTTCCAAAAGGCTCAATGCCATCTGATATCAGAAGAGGCAGTGAGGGGGAAACAAAAATAATAAGAGAATGCACACTTCTCACCTTTCTGTCCGGAGAGGCCTTCTTTAATTTAATTTATTATTATTTTAAAGTATGAAGTCCCAGAAGTGTAGCCACAAAAAACTGAAAGAGTTTTTAGAGTCCTGGTATGATCAATTATATTTCTTTCTGGGTAGTATGTCTGCTTGCTGTGCATTGTTTGGGATCTTTTCTCTCTTACTTGCCTTCTGAACTGTGGATCTCTGCCTGTCTCTCCCATGACAATTAGCTCTGTGGTTGGTTGCAATTTGCACAAGCTGCTTTCCTTTACCAACACTTAAAGAGATTAAAACCAGGCCGTGTGAGGTGCTGTGTCTTAAATCCACTTGCATAAAACCAGTGAAACCCCCAAAGTGTGGATGAGAGTGGTTATTTGACCTTTTGATACCAAGAAAGAATTATAGGAAATGGAGAGGAACCACGGTCCTTCAGATGCAGCCCAGGACCCATCTAAACCACTCTGAACAATAACGTTGGTAGCTATGACCAGGCGTGCTATTATAATCATCTATCCTCTACAAAATTAAAATATTTAAAAACACAAGCCATATTTGTGTGGTCCCTGCGAATTGAAATGAATCTTTAAAAAATTACAGATTTTTAAAAATTAAATTTCTATGTAATTTAAAAATTTGAATGATTGCATTTATGATTCTATTGCAGCACTGGGAATTCTGGAACGTTCTCAGTTGATATAGTTCATGCCTTCAAATTAGTTCTCAGTTGATAGTTCATGCCTTCAAATTGGTATGTGAAATGAGATGCACCAGAGACAGGAAAAAATACAGTTATAAGTTCCTTTTCTTTCAGGCCCTTTCCTCACACCCAAGTGCTGAGTCATTAGGAAGCAATGACAGGCCCTCTGAGAAGCTCTGATGGAGTGGGGTGGCCATGCTTGTCAGTTGACATCTATCTGTCTGTTTCTTTCCTTCTTACTAGATCCCATGCTCTGTGAGGGCACCTGTGAATGCCTAGTTCCCAGCATGGTGCAGATGTTCAGTAACTCATTGTGGAAGGTAGAAAGGAAAGACACTTCGTGACTATGACAGAAGGTGTGGACAGGTATGGAAAATGACCAAGGAGTCCCAGTAGAAATGATGCATAGGTGTCCAGAAACAAGTTTGCCAAAAGGCTTCCCAGGCAATGTAAGCAACGTGACAAGGATCAGGAATGAGAACAATTTGGCAAGACTGGAGCATGGGGTCCAAGGGCAAAAGAGTGAATGATGAGCCTGAGTCTCATATGCTGTCTCAGAAAAGGAAAAAATCCTGTATCACCTCCTGCTGAGGAATATGGACTTAATCCTGGAGGTGTGGGAACTGTAGGTCCATTGCAATGCTCTCAGATTCACGTTTTATGTTGATCACTCCCAGGTTGGTGTGGGGCAAGGAAACCAGGGCAGAGACTGTTGTAGCAGACATGCAGGATGATTGGTACCAGAACAAAGACGATGGCCAGGGATGTATGGCTGTAACCGAGAAGGAGAGAGGGACTTAGTGACTGATTATGTTTACAGAGATGTGATGAAATACAGGTACCTCGGGGTTCAGGCTTGGGAGAGGAGGTGGGTGGTTGGTTATTTGTAGGGGTGGAGAGTTCAGAGTGGCATACTTGAGGTGAAGGGTCAAGGAAAATTGTAAATTTATGGAGGCATTGGAGGTGTCTGTGGGATTTCAGTGGCCCCTGGATATATGGATTTGAGCCTGAGGTGGAAGAGTTTGGTGATGCTCATGGGAGTAAGCCCAGACTGAGGGAACAGTGAGAGGTAGACTGAGGGGAAGAGCCAAAGAAACATGAAAGGATCTCTAGGGGCTGAGGAGAGCAGGGAAGTCTGTACACAAGGTGAGAGGTCAGGCCACAGACCTGGGAGGTAGATCCAAAGATCTGCTGAGAGGAGCCACTTCTCTATGAAAAAAGCAGGGATAATGAAATGTGGTAAAGCATGCCCATTCAGGAAAATTTGGGTTTGGTTTTGAGATGGGAGGTGCTTATCGGTAATCCTGAGCATGGAATTGGAGCGTCATGCTGCCAGGGTTCTGAGTAACACTCAAGAGCTGTGTTTGGTTCGTGCAAGTGATGTTATCTTATGCCTCAATTTCCTCATTTCTAAAATGAGCATTAACATAGAAGTGACATGAAGAGCTTCAATGAGAAAAATGCATGCATGGTGCAGCGTTGAAAATCGAACAAACAGTAAACGTTCAATTAGTGACCATTGTTCTTGAGATTACAATCGTTAGCCTTTCGATGTGGAAGGGAGAATCTGATAGACCGAGGTCCCTGGCATTGGGGGAAGGGCATGCTTGGCACAGGCATAGCAGTTAGTCTTGACAAGTGTGGGCACCTCTTCCTCATGTGAGGTGCAGAAAGCAGTGGGATAGATGCTGATTCACACAGTTTCCCTTCTGCCATCCCTTCGGAACCATCATTAATCACTTGCTCCCCAAACCCTCTCTAATAAAATAAAAAGGAAGAATTCTGATGGGCATTCTGGCACCAGAAAGACCCTCTGGAATTCTCTGGACAACATCTGGGTGTATGATGTGCATTTATGTGTGAATATGCTCTGGTGTGCATATGAGTCAAAGGTTAGACAGACAAGGGGAAATTTTGCAAAGCCGTTGCGTTTTTCACTTCCATTTTGTGATTCTAGGTAGATCATTCATGCTTTGGCACAGGTACTGCGACTCACAGGAGCTGCAAGTTGGGTATTTTCTTGACATTTCCTGAGCCATGTCTGGCTCTGACTGGTGGCACTCAGTGGCCTGTGGCTGAACACAGGCATTACTGAGTTAGCTGTTTCTCAATTTTTCTTTCCATCAGAGTTGGCGTGTCTACCATATGTCTGATTCGGAAAGCAAAATCCTTTTCTCTGTAAACACCCTGACATGTGGCACACATTTACACAAATAATTCACACAAAGCCACGGAAAGGGAAGACTTCTTGTTCTGCAGCTGAATTGCTTTCCGTATGTTTCAGGCATGTGTTCTTATGCATCCATTTTTATATTTAGAAGGCAACTTTATATTTGCAATATCCTTTTGCAATGGCTGCAGTTGTAATGAAACGGTTTTTTTATGTATAAATAATAAGAGGTGGGTAGTTCCTAGTGTACATGTAAGGAGAAAGGGACAAATGAATTGTGGTCACGAGGAAGCACTACAACGAATTCCCATTTGTCTTCCTTCTCTCCTGCCCCCAGTGAGATGGCTCATATAATCTTGGCTCTACGTTAATTTCCTTCCATTTTCAACTTTCTCGCTAGCTTCAGGTGGCAGTAGCTGATTTGCTATTTGCCAGGTGCCTCAATTCCAAAATAAACTGGGCTTGGACTGCCCACTGTATCGCAGTCTTTTCATAGCAAAAATGCATGCAAAGGCTACAATTACAGTGCCAACCTTGTTTGACTTATTCAAGTTTAAAATTCATTAAACATTTAAAAAATAAAAAAGAATGCTTATTATAAAACTCTGTTAAGTGTTAATATTTATTCAAGCAGGAAGGGTTTTCCTAAGAATAACATAGAACAGCCTTATAGCAAAGGAGATAAATCCAATGGAAACTGTTACTTTTGGCATTTCACTTAATCTTTTATATATGAGTCTGTGGGTGAAAGTTCTGGATTGTTTTATGTTCTGAAGAACAGACACAGTGTACTAGGACTTGTGTTTTTACTATTGAGTGTTTTTTTTTTTAATATGGGAAATTAAGACTTTGTTGACTATTAAACTTATAAAATTCTAAACTGTGATATTCTGAAGGTGGGGAGTGTAACCTTTCTTCATCCTTTGGGGGAAATTTCACAACCTGTGATGATTTATGTATCTGGGGTCTTCCATGCTGAATGTAAAGGACTTTGCCCAATCTAAGACTTCTCTGCAGCCCCAGAGGTGTGTTCCGGAAGTGGGAGAGCGTGTTGCCAGATGTAGGTTTCAATCCCCAAGGCACCCCCAGCAGGTGGCTGAATTCTCCTGACAAGTATTATCTACTTCCTGTGTCAAGGACAGCAGGCTTTCTCCCTCTTGCACAAATGATAGAACCAAAATGTTTCTTTTTAAGGAAAACTTTCAAAGTTGGGAAGATTTATTTCTGTCACAATCTGGAGACTCATTCCCCGTGTGATGTTTGTTATAGCCTTAATTACACCATATTAAAAACGCTAGCTCTGCACCTCACAATGTGCCTGTGGAATCACTTGATTTGTTTTGGCTCCACTCTTCTCGTTTGCTCAGAATCTGAACCTTGGCAAAGAAATGGGAGCCAGAGTCCAAGTCCAAATGACTTGGAGTTTGCAACACCAGGCCTGTGTGTGTGTGTGTGTGTGTGGGGGGGGGGGGATTGTGAGGGGGTGCTGTTTGCCTACCCACTTACTGCCTTTGAAATAGTTCTGGAAATTGGGTTAGAAAAATGTTTCCTTTCAATATCTTAGGGAGAAAATGGGAGGGGACAAGAGGATGAATGACCAGGTATCTCCGATGGCTTACAGAGAGTGCTTGCTGAGTTGGTGGCTGTAGCAACCCTTGAGGTGCAGGCAGGGACCCCTAGCCAGCCTCGAGGGGGGACCAAGAGGTTCAAGGAGAGAGCAGAGTCAACACCCTCTGGTGTCCTTCTTCACTTTTGTCATCAGCTCTTTGAAGCTCTTGCCAGTCACCCGCTGAACTCTGTGGCCTGTTTGGAACGCGACTGACACCAACTCCAGAGTGGTTCCATGAGAGCCATTGATAAGGCCACCGGAACCCAGGAGATGACAGGCAGCACCAGACAGGCGCTGAGGGTGTGTTTACTTCTTGGGGTACAATGTCAATGGATGCTCATACAGGAGGGTCAGTGACACAGACAGACTCAGATGTGGAGGCTGCACAACAGCGATATTGATGAAGAGTTGTCATATGTGAGAATTATGATGGGTTTTTATTTTTAATGATTCAGGTTATCAAAAAGAATTATTATCTGAACTGTATGCACATTCAAAAATATGTTTCAGGGAACAGAAGAACTTCTGAAGAACCAAAGTTTAGTCCCAAAAGGGAAAATGCCTGGGGATTATTTATAAATGGTCCTGAGGCAACTGGTTTTATAAACTACTTTTGACTAGAAACAAGTAAGTATACATAAGTCGCAATGGTAAATTCATTTAAAAAATATATTTTATTGATTTTTTTACAGAGAGGAAAGGAGATAGAAAGCCAGAAACATCGATGAGAGAGAAACATCGACCAGCCACCTCCTGCACATCCCCCACTGGGGATGTGCCCGCAAACAATGTACATGCCCTTGACTGAAATTGAACCTGGGGCCCTTCAGTCTGCAGACTGACGCTCTATCCACTGAGCCAAACCAGTTTCGGCGAAAATTCATTGTTTTAAAATACCATATTTTCCGGCGTATAAGACGACCCCCTAATTTTACAGTTAAAACATAGGTTTGGGCCTATATTCGCGGTATAAGACTACCTTCCACTTCAAAGAAAAGACTTATGTTGCCGTCAAGATCTGCGGGTAATTTTTGTGCAATTTTGGTCTCTTGCCCCCGAATTTCGGTTGACTTTTTTTCATTTCCAAAGTCGTCTTATATGCCGGAAAATAACTTCTGGTTTCCATACCGACTTCTAAAATGTATCCAAAGACAGGAAGCAATGTGAAACAGCACAAAGAGAGGTTTTCAAAATAGGCATGGATAAGTTAGTCACTAAAATCAAGGAGTCCAATAACTAATAAGATTACTCACATTTGTCTTTTTGCTTTGAAGTTTTTTTTGTTTAAAAAAATATATATATTTTATTGATTTTGTACAGAGAGGAAGGGAGAGAGATAGAGAGTTAGAAACATCGATGAGAGAGAGTCATCAAGAGACGGTCATCGATCAGCTGCCTCTTGCACACCCCCTACTGGGGATATGCCCGCAACCAAGGTACATGTCCTTGACCGGAATTGAACCTGGTACCCTTCAGTCCCCAAGCCGATGCTCTATCCATTGGGCCAAACAGGTTTCGGCAGCTTTGAAGTTTTAAAATTCTTTACCATGCACATAAACTTGGGTATAGAAATCAAACTTAAATGGCAGATAAATTTCTGCGACAAGTTTTGGTGGTGCTTTACGAAAAGAAGCACAAAATATTCAAAATCACTTCATGATTTTGAGAAAATATATCATGTTTAACATTTGCTTACACATACACATTCATGCTTCGAGACAGACACATTTAAGAGATACATCCCCCAAAAAAGTGTGTGTGTGTGTGTGTGTGTGTGTGTGTGTGTGTGTGTAATTACAAAATAGGAATTATGCAGTTCTGTATTGTTCTTTTCCTATTTATATCATGGTAAAAGCATTTCCCCATGTCATTAAACATTGTTTACAAATCATGAGTGAAAGGCAGGGAGAAATTCAGGATTCTGGGTCATAATCAATAGAAAATAAAGTCCACGCTCGAACTCTTTCAGCTGCTAGCTACATTCCCCCTCATTACAGCGTCCTCCATTAGAATGATGTACTGAATACTAAGACCTTTCTCATATGGTAGTTTTGGAGATTCACTGTGTTAATTGGTATAAAAGGCTTGCCACATACGGAGTGTAGTCAGCTACTATTATAGAAGTGAAATATTGCACAGTATGTCATCATTTTAAATGTGCATAATTTGTTTATTCTTAAACTTTCTGTTTCTGTTATTTTTCACTTAAATAAACACCATGCTAACACAAAAAACTCTATTGACATCTCTGTTTTCTTTATTGACTCAGAATGGACTCTCCGAAGTACAATTATTGCATCAAAATATATGACTATTTTAATGGCTCTACATTTTCATAAATAAATAATTTTCCAGGAAGTTTTCCCTTCCACAATAATTGTCTCATTATGCTGTGAAAGAAATTATGTGATTGTTTGATTCTGTGGATATAAAACTCCGCACAAAAAGTAGAGAGCTTGTGTTTGTGGTCTGGCATTGTATCCCTAGACCTAGTATTGTCCCGAGCGCTCAACACAATGTTTGTTCATTCAATGAGTTGAATCACCAAGTCATCCTAAGTAAAATGGTTTGAATGTTCTGAGAAAAGCTTTTTCCTGAATATTTAAAAATAAAATTTTCAGAAATAGACCTAATTATTAATTACCTCTTTGCCTATCAGACACTCTACTGCTTTTCCCTCCCCCACTCTCCTTTTTTGCTATTCCCTTAATTTCCCCTCCCCTTGTCTCATTCCCACCTTTCTCTTCTCCATTCTGCTGGAGTACCAAGACCTGCTTTGTCTAACGCAATACCCAGAGAAAGATATTCACAACTTGAGTCCCTCAGTCAAAGGACTGGAGAGAGTTCAGACTAGTATACTTAAGGTGAAGGTAGGGATGATACAAGGGGAGGGGGAATTAAGGGAATAGTGGCTAATAGGCACCACCTCAGACAGTGCCAATTACATTGCTATCAAGGCAGAGAGTTTAACTGGACATGCTGCGGTGTGGACAGTCACAGCGATGCTTCGAATAACACCTCCACAGGGTCAGTCTTTTCAAAGCTCCCTGTGTTTCCCCTTATGATATTTATTACCATTGAAATCAATGATTTATCTAATCCTTTTTGTTTTTGGTTCCATCTCTAAACTTTAAGTCCTCAAGTATCAAGATTATATTCATTTTTATTTGTGACTCAGCTAGTACCTAGCAAATTCTCAATGTCTAGGGAAGAAAAGGAGGGAGGGAGTGCAGGAGGGAGAGAATGAAGGGAGGAGGACAGGCAGGCACATGGAGGCAGAGCCTTGTATGGAGCAGGCGCCATGCTGCAGTTTGCTCTCTGAACGTGAGCCGTCCTCGTGGCCCTGGAGGCATGGATGTGGGCTCCTCCATCAGCGCATGACTGGCAGGTGATCAGGGAGGAAGGAGCCGCTATCTTCCAGCTTGCTTCCTCTTTCAGCTCCTCGATTTGATGAAATCTGAACTGCAGCAGGAAACTATTATAGAGAGGTTTGAATTGAATGGAAATCTTTGAATAATTCTATTTGAACAACTTTACCTTTCAAGGTGTCATGGGGAAACAAATATATTTACTATTACATATTTTTTTTTCTAGTCTGTGACACGCCTCAACATAGATAGGAGATAGTTTCTAAGTACTAATAGGTTAATATTTTCAAAACATATACAGTACCTTAAGCTATTAATAATGGAGTTGAGAAAAGAATGCATTATACGATTCAGAAGATCTAGCATACAGACCTTTCTAAACCATGTTCCCATGTTTGGGCTTCATAGTATCAAATTGAACATTATGGAGATACAAATTAAAACTACAATGAAGTATCACCTCACACCTGTCAGAATGGCTACTATCAATAAGTAAACAAACAACACGTGCTGGCAAGGATGTGGGAAAAAGAGAACCCTAAGACACTGCTGGTGGGGATGCAGAATAGTGCAGCCACTATGGAAATCAGTATGGAGTTTCCTCAAAAAATTAAAAAATAGAACTACAGTTTAACCCAGTGATCCCACTTCTAGGATCTTAGGAATATATCCTAAGAAACCCAAAACACCAATCAGAAAGAATATATATACCCCTAGGTTCATAGCAGCCTTATTTATAATAGCGAAGATCTGGAAACATCCCAAGTGCCCATCGGTAGATGAGTGGGTAAAAAGCTGTGGTACATTTACACCACAGAACACCATGCAATGATGAAGGAGGAGGAAGAGGAGGAGGAGGAAGAGGAAGAGGAGAAGGAGAGAAGGAATCTCTTATTCTTTGAGATAGCATGGAGGGACCTGGGAAGTATTATGCTACGTGAAATAATCCAGTCAGAAAAACACAAATACCACATGATCTCACTTGTAAGTGAAATCTAATGAACACAATAAATTAACAACAACAACTACAAGAATAGGTCCAAAGGCATGGACCAGACTGACATATCTCATACGGAAGAAATGGATGTGATAGGAAAAGATTAATTGAAGAACTTATGTTGGGTCCAAGCTCCTTTGCTAGGGATGGGACCTCCTTGGATACTGGGAATTGGAAAAAGACACGAGCATCCGCAGGTAGATGGGAAATGCTTTACTGCAGACAATGCAGTAGCACCTTTTATACTAACTCAAACAAAAGAGGCTTCTTGCCAATTAGTGACATCAGTGTTACGCAAAACAGGTGGGTGATGTAAGAGCATGCCTGAACAGTGCTTATACTGATACTGCTGAGTCATTTCCTTTACGCATGCATATGGCGAACAGGCCTTTGACATCCTGCATACTCTGGTCAGGGCCCCCACAACTTATATACAGATATGCAGAACCAATGGATACAGATAATAGGGTGGAGAAGGCCTGGGTTGGGCAGGGGCTGGGAAGAGCAAGAAGTGGGGAGGGGAAATTGTGGGACATCTGTAATACTGTCAACAATAAAAAAATAACATTTGCAAAAAAACAAAAAACAACCATGGATATGATGCACTCTTGGAGACATTTGGTGTATTACATACATATGTGTGTAACAGAATGCATGAAATTCTCTGCATGTATGTGTAAATATGTTTAGGCTAGGTGTGAGGGCCTAGAGGGTAGAAGACCACAGGAGGGGGAAGGGCTGGCTCTGGCTGCAGTGGCAAGTGCCAGGCAGCTGGGGAGCACCAAGAGAGGAGGGAATGAGCCAGCCTGCTGAGCATGCTCGGGGGAGTGCTCCACTCACACTTCACCTCTTGTCCCGAGTCACTGAGACCATCTGGAATTTTTTATATCTTCTGGAATTGTTGCTAACCAAAACAATTTTGCTGGACAGGCAGCTTCATATAAAGACAGCCACTTTTATAATCAAATCCATCACAGAGACATTAACTATAAATTTATTAAATATAGCACCCAATTTCTTATAGAGTTCAGCAGCTCATTCTCACTTCCTCCCTCCCATTAATCTCTCACCATTGCCAGGATGACTACTTTAGGTAGAATTTTGTTGCTTATTTCAACTCAGATTTAAGCCATGTATTTCTTTACCTCCTAACCTTGGTTTTTTTTCTTGTCCTTATTATATGGTTTCAAGTATCCACTATCAAATGGCTTCTGAAACTTCAGTAAAGTAGGAATGGAATGTCAGGAGGCCCCATGCTGAATCCTGCTGCTGAGATAAGAGCAACACCTGGCTAAGTTAGCTAGTTAGTTATCACTTCCAAATTTCTGACATACTCCCCTCTGTCCCCCCCTTCTCCCCCATCACATATGCACACCCTGACATCTCCAGAAGCCTAAAAGGGAATGATTTCCCTAGCAAAACATTACTTTTTCATTAAAAACCCATCAAACAATTTTCTTTCTATCTATCTATCTATCTATCTATCTATCTATCTATCTATCATGGCTTATATTTGAAGCTTTTAAAAATCTGAACTTATATTAGCCTCGCCTTAATTTAGGAATGAGAAATGAACAGCTACCCATGTTCCTTCATTAATTATCCCTGGTCATGACCCTGCATGGAGCAAAGCTAGTGTTAAACACTGAGGCTTTGAACCAAAATGAACATGCAAGAAAATGCACACTCCAAACCAACTGCAGCTCTCCTATAAAACATGAAAGAGTTTGGAAAAGAAACACAGAAAAGAATGCTAACCAGAATTCTCTACTTCCAGGCTTTACATTAATGTCTGTCACAATTTAAAATGTACTTTACATTTGTTAATGCATTTACTATTTTTATTTATTCATGCATTACTTATCTCAGTGCCTAATCTATCTCAGATATTATAAATAATTATGGAAACACAAAGAAACATAACATTTTTCACACTCTACTAAGAAGACAGACTGATAGTAGCCTTTAGTAGTAGATAGCAAAAAGAGGAATTTTAAATTGTGTGAAAATATATATGCACCCATGAGCAATCTAAAAAGGTCCGGCAGAACCTTTAAATTATATAAATGATTGTAACAGCTTGTCCTTTGTCATTGGGTCTAACACAAGCCCTTCTAGAAGGATGAGAATACAGAGAGAATATAGGATATTGGAAACCCCCAGTACAAAACACTGGGATGAATTATTTTTTCAAGTGAAAAATTGTCATTCCAAACCCATGCCCCCCACATTATAAGTTTATGGTTTTAAAATTAGGTTTTCATAAGAATGAGCACACTATGTTTGTGTGTACATGTGCGTGTGCACTTAGTGAGACAAAAGATTATCTATATTAGAGCTAAGTCAATAAAACTTAGATGGATTTTAGTGAATTCCCATGGGATTTATTTGGCTTGAATCCAAGCCATTCAACCTTAAGTAAAGTTCCTAATCCTTGTTCGGTTTCATCACCTGTAAATATTTTAAAAAATCATTACTTGCTTTCTAGGTTTGTTGTAAAAATTAAAAGAAAATAGTTGGTCTGTGAAAAGTGCTTAGCGATGTACATTGCTCAGTAATTGTTCCTCATTGGATCATAGCCCGTTGTCAATGACATGATGTGAGTAGATCATCCAAAGCATAGATTTGTTTTGAGCCTTTGCTTTTGTCTAGCTACATGCTCTCTGTGTGTGGTTCCAATGCATTTTCTCTCTCACATTATTTCTCCTGAATTTGGCAGTCTCTCTTGTCATATGCCAGAGGACACCATTCTCAACGTTATTAACTATAAAATGAGTCCCTTCCTGCTCGAGGTGGGGGTGTAAGCCCTCAGCAAAGAAGGTGGAGGGTCAGCCGCCTGTGTGCTCCTGAGCCAACCTGCATTCTATGTCTGTTGTAGTGACATTGATAGCCTCACACAATGACCAGGATGGAGTTGAGCTGCTGCTTCTGACTCTCAAGGCATCCACACACACAATGTTTCATTCTTACGTATATTACAAGTCTTCCAAAGTCTAAATTCTTGGAGATTAGAGTCTAGAACTACACTACATTATAATAGTCACAGCCACAGGTGGCTATTTAAGTTAATCAATATTAAATAAAATGAACACTTTAGTTCCCTAGTCACACCAGCCACATTTCAAAAGCTCAGTAGCCATTGGGACTAGTGACTCCCTCTTGAATAGCACAGTACACAAAGTCATTGGATCATCACAGAACAGTAGCTGAATAGCATGGGTCTCTGGACAGCTATTCAGCATTTCATTTGGGTCAGAATTTGTGCCTAAGTCAGAAGAATAAAGGATGCCTCATACCGTGTCCTTCAACTTCGGTTCATGCACAGCACAGTCCTACCTTTATTTAAAGGGAGACCATTTCACTTAGGTCAGAGTGTATTTCTGAATTTCCTTTTTTGTCTTCTTCACTGAGCATGAATGAAAGAACCTAAGTGGAACAGGCATTTTGAGGGTGGGGGAGGAAGAAGATAAAAAATATATCTAAAGAGTGGTTTATAAGTTCCTCCACATGGACACAACCATGGAGGCATTTTAGTTTCTGGAAAATGCTGGGTCCTGGTGCTGCCAGAGGAATTAATGGGCCCGATTTCCCAGACATGAGTGGGAGTGAGGCTCTTGCGGTATCTTCAGAAAATGAATTTTCTAAGACTCTCCTGGGAGGGTGGGGTATAGAAAAAAGGTTTTATTTTCATGGAGTTACATTTTTTTGGGGTTCAAAAGTCCCCTCTGCCCCTTAAGCCTGAAAAGGGCGCAGCTGGGGTTCCAGCAGAGCCAGAAACAAGGCCCATTTTGAGAGCTTCCACTGCACATTGCAGCCAGGTGTGGTTTAGTATCCAAGCTAATTAAAGTCCATTAGTCCATGCATGGCGTCCAACATGGCTGTGCACCATGTGGGCACAGGGAGCACATCCTCCTGCCACAGGAGAGCCGGGAACCCGGCGTGCCAGAGGGAGAAGAGAGAGGGCTTCTGTTGTTTGGAAGTTTATATATTTAGATTTCATGCACTTGCAGTGGCCACACCCATCTTGGACATTGACTCGCTTTCACTGACGTGCAAGCACCTTCCCACATCACTCAGACCTTTCCTGGGCAAATGTCTGAACTGCCTTTGACTAGTCCTTTCTCCCGTCACTCAGCGAGGAAGGGACTTGGAGAATGTTAAATGCAGCTTTTGGCAAAGCTGTATAAATGGCAGGCCTATATTATCTGGCCTTCCTTTTCACTCCTTTCCTGTTAAATAATAATTCGCTTATTACAACAGCATCATAGTTATTGGTTTACACAACGTGAAAGTGTTTCCATACCATTCTTTTTTTGAAATTGTAGTAAACAATTTTTGAGACATAGTCCCAAGGACTAAATCAGTGAAGGAAATATATGCATATATAGATAAACTTATATAGAGTTATGCCTTTATATGTAAGTAAACATAAACATAGAGGTTAGATACAGGTATAGATAATTCTTTTATATTTCTGTTTAGCAAACATTCAATAAATATTTGTTGAATAAATGAATTATTTGGTAGACACTAATGGAATTTAACTAGGATGATAAGTAAACTTGGAATTTCAATGTAGAGTCCCTAAATCATAGTGTTTGGTGTACAGGACAACCTGATAGAATCACCTAACCTATAGATAATCAATTCTCAAATTTTTGGATACATGGAATTGGAAAAGCACATAGCCTAATTCTTAACCCTACTCAGAAACTCTGGGCATGGGAACATTTTGTTAAAGTTTTCCAGATGATTCTGATACAGTATTAAATTTTAGGAATCACTAATATTCTTGGGTGCTGACTAGTTTCAGGGATTTAAAAAAACATTATGCACCATCATTTTTTATTTCATCTGCCTAAAATCCAGCTAGCACCTTAAATTCTCCTACAAATATATTGAAATACAATTGGTGAGCAGCAGAGAATCTAAGGATAGGCTATCTTGTGGGCAGTGACAGGCAGCAGAGGGAGGAGATAGAGACATGTCCTGAATCACTTTTCTAGTGCTGCCTCTGGGATCTAAGACTTCAGATCTGTAAAGATCAGAGAGAAATATTTTAAAAAATATATATTTTATTGATTTTTTTTTCAGAGAGGGATAGAGAGCTAGAAACATCAGTGAGAGAGAAACATCGAACAGCTGCCTCCTACACACCCCCAACTAGGGATGTGCCTGCAACCAAGGTACATGCCCTGGACTGGAATTGAACCTGGGACCCTTCAGTCTGTAGGCCAATGCTCTGCCCACTGAGCCAAACCAGTTAGGGCCAGAGAGGGATCTTTTTACTAACACTGACAATTACCCATGTCACAGTCCTCAGTATTCCCGAGGACTCTGTGGCCTGGAGAACGATCATTAATGTTTAGGTTGGATAATGTTTTTCCAATCTTAATTGAAACTCTCTGAGGTTGGGTGGGCTGTGGGGAAGGGGGTGCACCTTTAACTGATGGAATTGTGAGGGTGGACACACCCTTTCTCTAGCTCTGCCTTCTCATTCTTTTTTCTTTTTTTTTTTAATATATTTTTATTGATTTTTTACAGAGAGGAAGAGAGAGGGATAGAGAGTTAGAAACATTGATGAGAGAGAATCATTGATCAGCTGCCTCTTGCACACCCCCTACTGGGGATGTGCCCACAACCAACGTACGTGCCCTTGACCGGAATCGAACCTGGGACTCTTCAGTCCGCAGGCTGACGCTCTATCCATTGAGCCAAACCGGTTTCAGCTGCCTTCTCATTCTTAGTGCTCATTCCAGAACACGAATCAGCAACCTTCCAGCAGCCCCTGTGATGCAATGTGTGGTCTGTAACACTCAAAGTGGCACTTGGCCACCCCATGCCTGCATCCCTGGCTCTCCAGCCAGTGTGTGTTGTTGGCGTGGGGGTAGAGTTCATGTTATCCATTGCACAGTGAAAAGACCAATGCATATTTAGCTTTGTGAAGTGAACTTGCAGAAATAGGCATCAAGTACATGTGAAGGAAAGAAAAAAAGCAATCTACTTTTAGTGTTCAGTGGTAATTTGGAATTATGATTGGCTCTGTCTAACCACCTAAGATGATGATGAAACACTCACTCATTTCTCTTTGGCTCTTGGTTCCATTTGTGACAAAGAAGATGGGAATTTGTTTCCATTATGCTCATGGGTTGGTGCAGACTGCTCCATGCTCTCCTGTGTGTCACCCTATGAGTGCCCCTCCTGGGGAGGAACAATATACAAAGGACTTCATGGGAAAGCTCACCGAGGAAGTTCGAGTCCCACCTCTTCCTCTTGCGCTTGGCTGTAGCCGTGGTGAGTAGTGAACCAGCACAGCCCCTGCGGTCTGCAGTCCAGGGCAAGTGTGATGGTTTGGAACCAACGTATTCCTGTGGCAGCAAAGAGAAGGGAAGAAGAGTTATTTGGTGAGCTTAATGATGCAGTTTAATTAAAGCAATTTCCAGCAAGCTTGAAGAGAAAGGACATTACCTTGGTTGCAGGCATATCCCCAGTAGAGGGTGCGCAAGAGGCAGCTGATCGATGACTCTCTCATCAATATTTCTGGCTCTCTATCTCTCTCCCTTCCTCTCTGTACAAAATCAATAAAATATATATTTTTTTTAAAAAAAGAGAGAGAGAGAGAGAGAGAGAGAGAGAGAGAGAGAAAGAGAGAGAGAGAGAAAGGACATTAAAAGCAGACCAGGTGAACAGGTTTGGCTTTGTCAATAACCAACAAAGCTGGCAGAGAGAAATGGTGGCAACCGCTGCTCAAACAAGTTCTTCCTTCCCTCCAAGAAACGAGGTGTGGTATAGAGGATCCATTGTAACTAATTGTAAACAGGTGCATCTTAAACCGGCGAAGCCAACCTGCTCAAACATGTCGTGACCCTTAACTTCAGCAGCAGCTAATTACCTATGCATTCTGATTGGCGAGGGAACCTGCAGCTGGTATTATAGGCAAGCGGAGTCATTAAAGGAGACACTCTCACTCGTGTTTAGACCTGTGAGTTGTTCAGGGACAGGCCTTTGATGGAGTTGTGCATTTCTTCATCTCCCCTCAACTACCAAGGCTGTTCTTAACAACCCTACACAAGGGTCTTCACGGAAAGCTCCCTGAGAGAATCAGAGTCCCACCTCTCCCTTTAAACTAACCTAATCTAATGAAGAGGGAATATGAAAATTGACCGCCACACCACAACGAAGATGGCTGCGCCCACAGTGGAGGCTGAGTTCCCGTACTGAGCCTTAACGAGCAATCAGCAAGTACCTAAGGCTGCGCCACCCCTCCACCCCCTGCCAGGTGGAGCTTGAAACCTCAGGCTCCACCTCCTCACCCTGGCCTGGGCTGGGGGAACATCAGGCGATGCCCCCCCGCCATCGAGGCTTGATAGGGAACCTCAAAGCATCTCCCCACCCCAGCCCAGGCCAGGAGACCCAGGCCATGCACCCAACCCCAACACCTGGCTAGGGGACATCAGGCTATGCCCTCTGCCCTGGTGCTGGGCTGGGGGACCTGAGACCGTGTCCTCTGCCATGGCACCAGGCTGGGGGATCTGAGGGTGCACTGGGGGACCTGAGGCTGCACCCCCCACCTGGCAGGGCTTGACAGGGGCCATGAGGCTGTGCCCTCACCTGGTTGGGTTTGACAAGAGACCTGAGGCTATGCCCTCCACCCAGCTGGGGGACCTGAGGCTGCACCCCACCACCCGGCTGGGCTTGACAGGGGTGGGGCTGGCCGGGGCTGGGTCTCGCGTGATTTCGAGGCATGTACAGGTGGGTGGGGACTTTACTCTGGGTCCTACGGTGCACCCCAGATTCTGAAAGGAGGAACATTTTCATATACATTTTACTAATTTTCTTTCATCTCTGACATTTCTATTATAGAGGAAGGGCAAATAGCAATATTAAAATATTTCCTGGTGTGATCAGGCCTAAACAGGCATTCGGACATCCCTCTCACAATCCAGGACTCCTGGCTCCCAACCACTCACCTGCCTGCCTGCCTAATTTCCCCTAACCACTTCTGCCTGTGGGCCTGATCACCCCTAACCACTCCCCTGCCAGTCCGATTGATGCCTAACTGCTCCTCTGCCAGCCCCATTGCCACTAATTGCCCTCTCCTGTCGACCTGGTAACCCCTCACTATCCTCCCCTACAGGCCTGATCACCTCCAACTGCCCTCTCTTGCAGGCTTTGTCCCTCCCATCTGCCCTCCCTGCAGGCCTGGGTTCCCCACAACTGCCCTCCCCTGCTGGCCTGGTCACCCCTAACTGTCCTCCCCTGCAGGCCTGATCATCCCCAACTGCCCTTCCTTGCAACATGATCCCTCCCAAATACCCTCCCCTGCCGGCCATCTTGTGGCAGTCATCTTGTGTCTACATGGGGGCAGCCATCTTTGACCACATGGGGGCGACCATCTTGTGTGTTGAAGTGACAGACAATTTGCATATTACTCTTTTATTAGATAGGATTGCCAGTGCACATCATAAGTACTGTCTGGTTACTTAGCCTTTTTTTATGTATAGGTACTTTTTCTTTCTGTGGTTCACTTTAGATAGTTTTTATTTCTTTGTTTTCTAATATATTTTTCCACAATGTCTACTATGCCATTAATTCCAATTTTTCAATTATAGAAGTCTAATTTGGGCCTTATATATTCAATGTAACTTTTTGAACATGTTATAGATATTTTAATGTCTTCTAATTTTATTATCTGTATCAGTTGTTCAGTTGTTGCTTTTGATTTATTGATTTCAATCCTCTTTATGGTTTATAATTTCCTGCTTCTTTTTTTGTACCTGGTAATTTTTAATTATGTGCCAGACACTGTGAATTTGGGGGATTGGATAGTGTAAGTTTCTATAGATATTCTTGAGCTTTGTTCCGGTTAAGTTACTTGGAAACTTTTTGATTCTTTCATGTGTCACTTTTAAAATTTTCTAGGTGGGACCAGGCTATACTCTATCCTGGGCAATAGAGTTAAAACCCCACTACAATTCAAGTTTACTCTCATTCTGGAGCTAAAACCATTCTAAGTACTGTATCCTATGTCTGATGGTGGGAGCAGACACTTCCCAGCATTGTGTGAATGCCTCTTACCTCTATTTCTTTCAAATGCTGTTTTATCCAGCTACATTGCAATGGTCAGTACTGAACTGAATATACGAATGGGACTGTGCATATTTCCAGAGTTTTCTCTCCTCTTCAGTTCTGCCAGTACTTCCTTTCTTGGTCTCAGCTTAATCTTCTCAAATCAGGAGCCTGTCTCTGCCTGGATTCCCCTTCCTGTGCTGTGGCCAGAAACCATCCCAAAAAATAGTCTAATGGACAATCTCAGGACCCCCTGGTTTGCTTCCTGTCTTCCAAGGATTATTGTTTTCTTGTTGCCTGACATCAGTGTTTCATATATCTTTCTTTCATATATTTGTGGGGTTTTTTGTTTGTGTTAGTCAGGAGGGCAAATTGGCCCCTGTTTGGAAGCAGAAGTACTACAGGCAATATTCAAATTGTTCCCCTACATTGTCCTATATAATACTTAGGACAATTTTATGAGACTTAGAACGAAAAGTTATGAAATTAGTATTTTCTCCCAGTGATATACAATTCTAGAGCCTGACAAATTTATGACTATTTTAAAGATGCTTCTAGTTTAACTTTAGTAAGAACATTTGTTTATAAAATGTTTTTTTTCTTAAATATATCTTTATTTCAGAGAGGAAAGGAGAGGGACAGAGTGGGGTAGAAACATCAATGATGAGGGAGAATCATTGATTGACTGCCTTCCACATGCCTCTAACTCACAACCCAGGCATATGCCCTGACTGGGAATCAAACCCTGAACTCCTTTCTGGTTCATAGGTCAACACTCAACTACTGAGCTATGCCAGCTGGGCTGTTTATAAAATGTTTTTAATGTTATTACCAAAATTTGGGAAGAAGTAATCTTGGTTTCCATAAGCTCTGTCACTGTGGGCTCCCCGATGCATCACCCTTCCACCCTCTCCCTTTGCCCTTCCTGTTTTCACTAAACCTCTTCTCTTCTGAATCTGTTTTACTTCCTCTCTTGACTTCTATCCTGGGGGTGGGGGGTGAGAACCCCTTTGCCAGTGACAAATGGACAGAATAAAAATATATACTGGAATCACTATACTGAAAGGAAAGTGTTGAAAGGCTCTTACTATTTTAAAAGGTCAGGTAACTGTTGAAGAGTGTAGAGGAGAAGTTTTCTCTGTAGAAAAATTTACAGGGCACATTTAAGACACAAACACAGTTTTCTTTAAAATCACCGAAGATATAGGCTCACTATAATCTGTCTATATCATGGTTCCATGAACTCCATTTTCATGTGTGTCAGGAACATTCTTATCTAATCAGGCTAACAGTGTTGTTGTTTTTTTAATTGCAGAATGAGAAAGTATGTTCAGAGCTGAATAATTTATAGTATGATTAGATAGCATATAATAAACTGTTATGCTTCACCTTATATAGTCCACAAAGTTTATTATACTTTACTTTGGTAGATGGTTTAAAACTTGGACTCTATTTTGAAAACCAAAAAAAAAAAAAAAGAAAACAATAAAACAATTATCTAATGTCTTAATTTTTTCAATAAGATTTCCTGTAATTAAGCCTAAATTTAAAATCTGAATGATTGTCCAGAAAGTTTTAGCAATTTTTTTAATCCTCACCCAAAGATATGTGTGTTTTTAAAAGTTGAAGAGAGAGAGAGAGAGAGAGAGAAAGAGAGAGAGAGAGAGAGAAAGAGAGAGAGAAACATTGATTAGTTGCTTCCCTTATGTAGCCTGGAATTGAACCCACAACCATTTTTGTGTATAGATGCTGCTCCAGACAAATGAGCCATCCTGCCATGGTAGTTTTAGCAATCTTTTGAGAGATTTTTTTTAAAACTACAAAATGATCATATCTTATGTATATTTGTAGCCAACTTATCCATAAACACTTATAAAAAGGGGTAGTATGATCCAATAAGCAAAACATATTCATTCAGTCAAAATACACCCCATTCCTGTTCTCCTCCCTACAGCTTGCTCAGCTCATTTTTTTTCTCTTTTGCATCCTATAGCTTATTGCTTAATTTTGATCTTGAAATTTTATCTATATCTGATAGCTGATTCTTTCCATGTGCAAAATTGTGTGTATCTCATTGCCAGTTTTGTACTCACACAACTTTATCTACATCCTGGTGGCTGCTAAGTGCTATGAAAATGACATGGAGAGAATGCACTTTATTCACATCCCAAAGACCCAAAGCCGGATGACATGTTGGGTGTCTACACAATACCCCAGCAGCTGGCGCCCCTTGGGTTTACATTTCATTTACATCAAAGGAATGTCAAAACACATAATGATGTTCTCTGCAGTAGACAGTTGATCCTTTGATAAGTGCATGTGTGATGTGTCCTGATGCTCCTGGCCTCATGTCCTTGGCCATTATACATATAACTTAGGGTTAAAATGTGGTTTTCTGTAAGGAAAGTGATATTGGAACATTAAAGAAAGCATTTCAAAATTACGTTAGGATAGAATAATTTTTTTTTTTCATTAAAACTGGTAAATGCTTCGGAGTGACCCTTACTCCAAGCAGAAGTGCTGTTTCCATAGCTCTGATTTATTATGTAACAGTATACCTTGATCTACTCATTGTTCAGTTCACGTTTACTTCTCTATTACAGTGTCAACTTACAATTATTCCCAGGACTTAAGACTTCCAATGTGTTGAAGGATAAAATTTAGAAGTGAGGTGTACCAGCATAATGACTTTATATTCCTCTTCTTCTTTTGCTTGGGGAAGGGACTATTAACTTAGTAAAGCACACAGCCAATTTCTAAGGTTATTTGGCTGTTACAGATAAGAAAGAAAGCCTATATGTCCTAAGCAATAGGACCTTTATGTAAATGACTTTTTCTTCCCTTGTCCAACAATGGGTCAGATCTGGGAAGGGTTTGAGCTCACAGAGGTACCTTTGCTTAAGTTAACCATATCCAGGATTTGGAGATGAATCCTTGGTCTGTGATAGCCCCCAGCATGCAGATCTTATTGCCTCATCAAATGCATACTGACCCAGCTGGCTTTCATCACTTGAATAGTGCTCCTTGACAATCAGCAAGACAGTTCCAGCCAGAAAGCAATCAGTGGTTTCTCTAACAACAGCAACAGGCAAAGGAGAACCTTCTATTGTTTCACTAATTGCCATAAATCAGGAACATTCCTGTGTCGAAGCAGGACATACAAAAAAAAAAAAAAAATACACATTGATGCCCAGCCTTGCTCCCGAAGGGATGGTCTCTCATCACTGCATTTTGTAGCATGGCCCTCGGCGATCCAGTGACCTCACGCTTACTTAGATTTCTTTGGAACAGAACAACTCATCTGTATATTGTGAACATGATGATGGAGTTACTTATGATCTGGAGTTTTGAAAATGGTTACAAATAGCAAAGAAGAAGCTAAAGAACTTTTGTTGACTTTTTGGTCTGTTCCCAGCAATAGGAGATGGCCCTTTAATGTTGCTCCTGTCCATATCGGAGTTTGGTGAGATATGAGAATCAATGTGAGGCTGGAACTGGGGACATTAGATGACTTCTGCTCTCCACGTCTTCCCCTCTTTTCCTCATTCTTACATCCGTGAAAGCTTTATTCACATCTATTTATGATATGGCCTTGGCTCTACCATAATTTTTATTCTAGGGTTGTTTTTTTAAACTCATTCTTAAACAAAAGACATAAATACATAGGTGGAGTACTTTCAGACCCCATTATGGGTTTTCTACTGAAATCCAGATGAAGCCTATTTTCAGAACGCTGAAATGATATTCAGTGTTAGGCTACTGAGTTGTTTCCTAAATCATAGCGTGATTCCCACTGTAGCCGGCCCATAATATCCACGTCGCCCACCTCTAATATGTTTCCTGAAATCCTTTTTGGCAGAGGAGGTGGGTTCCCATCTTCAGTGCCTCACAAATCTAACTGGGTTTAGGAGTTTATTTTCTTTCCTCTCCTTCCACCTCCCACTGGTTCACTCAGGCTCTTAAAGACAAACGCTGAATGTGATTAATGATGGCAGAGATTAGGAACATAAAGTTCATGCGCTGAATTGTTTATTTGTTTAAGAGAGTTGTTTTCTGGCTGTTGCTTTATGCAGCCACATGCTCACTTAAGAGCTTTATTCCGCTGCAGGGGCTGGAAGAATACTGCCCAAGAGAGTGCCTCATCTAAAGAGAGGCAGGGGGGAAGTTCACGTTTCTAAGTGAGCCCTTTCCATCTTTGAGATAATTCTTCTTTCATCCTGTAGAGGAGGGAGATGCATCTTTTGTGAAGTTTATACTAATGTCAGCAAATCTTCTAGAGTCTGAAATCTGATTGCTGGGTTGAAACGTAGAATTGGATCAGCAGGGTTCTCAATGAAGTTAAAAGTAAGTAAATGCTTATCCTAGCACAAGATGTACTTGGGAAGGGAAGGCCTAGAACACTCAGGGTTTACATTCAGATTCTGTCTTAGTGGGCACCTCATCCTCTGGATTAGAATTATGTGGTCCCCACAAAAGACTTAATGCAATTCTCCAGGTTAGTAGGTCAAAGCTATTCTTTTTCTCACAGAAGAAAACAAAAGTTTGTCTCCAGGGGTGACTCACCAAATGCCACCTGCTTTCTGACATAGGCCCGCACTTCCAAGGCCCACCTTAGACTGGAAGAGACTGCACAACGGTGGAGGGAAAACAGGTATCCCCACACTTCTTTCTGGATGAGGGATCTCTATGCCAGGGTAGCATACGCTTCACTGTGGTCCTGGAAGGCAGAGAGGTTCATCTGTTTCAGCTAGATTTCCACAAGCTCGAATGGGGTCGGGTCACCCCCTACATTGTTTATTTAGCTTTAGTAAAAATGGGCTTTATATAATAAAGCTGGGATTGAATATATCCAAAGTTGAAATGAACAGGATTTCATTTGAAGTTTATTTTCAGTTCAACTGCTCTCATTTGCCTCGTTCTGAGCTTCTGTCTTGGTTGAGATTGTTGAATGGAGTTGGCCCCTACAGAGTAGAGTGCCCGCCCTGGGGAACAGGCAGGCATTCCTGCCTAATCAGAAGTCTCCTTCATTAGGAGGGCTGAGTCCTTGTAAATAGCACCTCTGCACTTCATTAGTTGCCTGCCATTTATGGCAGCATTCTCAGGGGAAAGGGAATAATGTGTTCTACAGTATTTTAATTTTTTTTATGTTCAACATGAAAAAACTATATGAGCTTTAGTTTTGCCTTTGTAAGTAATTCTTTCTGTTTTACTTCATTGAAAATGTGTCCCAATTGAATATAAAGTCATTTGTCATGTCACCTTTCTCTTGAGAAGAGGAACTGTGGAGTTTTTCAATTTATTTACTTGCTTCAGCAACTTTAAATCTTTACTTTTATCCATATGTCTTCCACAGGGAATGCTGATAATCTTCAGGAGAAAAAAAAATCTTAAACTTTTAACATTAATTTTCAGTATTTCTTCTACATGTAAAGGTTTTAGGATTGCTATTTCTCACCAGTTGATTGCCAAATAGTTATTTAAAATTATAGCATTTGCTTCCTGTTTTCAAGGGTTATCTGAAACCAACCACTGAAAACAGGGGTGCTTAATTAGACTGCATGGGGTCACGGTGACAATTCTGCACAGGGAAGGTGTTGTAGCTCATTCATGCAAATGTGGCGATCCTGACCACAGTAGGAGCCAAGGCTGCACAAACATCCATGCCCACATCCACAGATCCAAGCTTCACCTCCACTTTGTGTCAATACTGCATGGCTGCCTCCATCTGGTGCGGTCTGGTGTATTCCTGGAAGGTGGGTGAGCTCCTCACTTTTTTTATACTGTTATCTTGTCCTGTGACAAAGAAAGGGGGGGAAAAAGTCATGTTTCCTCTATGTTTGTTTTGATGTAATCTTTGTTTGGGCTAGAGGTATTTATAAGCATTCCATGCATGCTGCATTTTTTGCAGGAGCCACCCAATTGTATAGCTGCATCACTTCTCCTTTGCAGTGGCCAGGGCATATTTTATTTTCATTAAGAGTGGCCTCACTTAGCAGTCTCAGTAATTGCTCTAAATATAATAGCTGAATAAGTTGTTCTGACAGTGCCAGCGATTTGGGGTAAAAAGAAGCAGCAATACAAAGTGGATTGTTCTGTGAATGAAAATGAAGTTGTTGTGCATTAATCTCTCTTAGTAGCTAAGCATTGAAATGTCAGCCAGGTAACTTTCCTTTATTCGACAATGAAGACATTAATGTGATAGTGATGTTAATGGTGTGCTCATTGCTGCGGCCAGTTTCCTATCATTTGATCTCAGAGCTGTGGGTTACATTGCTCATCACCATACAGACATCTCTGATGACTGACCAGCATTGTGATAGTGTACAAGCAGATGGAAATTCACCCCCTGTGGTGATTTTGGCTGCTTCTTGTTGACTGGTTCCCAAAGCTCTGATGCTGTACTTCAGAAGAGGACAAAGCAAGCCCAGATGGTGCATGCTGCAAACTCTTCACACAAGATGCCGTATTCCTTCCTACCAGTACAGTTAGGTGCTTCGTAGGCTAACGTGCTTGCTGATGCATTTTACATGAGTTAGTTGCATACCATCTGCTTGGAAACCTCATCCTAGAGCAGTGGTCTGCAAACTCATTAGACAACAGAGCCAAATATCAACAGTACAATGATTGAAATTTCTTTTGAGAGCCAAAATTTTTTAAACTTAAATTTCTTCTAATGCCACTTCTTCAAAACAGACTTGCCCAGGCGGTGGTATTTTGTGGAAGAGTCACACTCAAGGGACCAAAGAGCTGCATGTGGCTCTTGAGCTGCCGTTTGCTGACCACGGCCCAAGAGGAATGTTTGTTGAATGAGTTAGTTTGTATTCCTACACATTCCACAGGGCTATGCATCATCATGATGAGCCATCAAATTGGGGGCTTTCTTCTGACTTGGGAAGTGACATTGGCTGGAGAATGTTAGTGTGGTCATGCCTGATAGCCCACCAATCAAGTCCCTAAAGAACCTGGTAAGTCAGCTCAGGGGCACAACCTTCACTTATTTTCATGACCTAGCAATAGCATTTTTGTGTACAAATTTTTGATTCACAGCCCTGATTTATTTCTGGCTAAAAATCTTGGGTCATGAGGCCACCACCAATAAACTCACACCTATATTCTGAGTCCTGGGTCCCAAAACTGGTGTAGACTTTGTGAGTAGGGGTGCCCTGGTCTGTGTTCCAGCTTGTAGATGTGGATGTCCAGTGACCTGAGCCACAATGGGGTGCTGTCTTCCACCATATGCCCGTCCAGAAGGAAGATGCACTTCCTTTTGTCTGACTTCTCACCTGCAGGCCATACACACGGTCACACTGATCAATAGTTCAGCACGACTCTGTGCCCAGACATACAATTACTGGGAGGTTTGCACAGAAGAGTTAGGAAATCCTTGTCATTCCTCATCACTATTAAGCAATCAATTTCCCAGGAAACTACTTATGTTGGAAGAGATAAGCTGTCAGCACTCTGAGTGGCTTTTCAATGATGTGCACTGTCTAGGCCCTTGTTTACTTAGGACTTTGCCTAACGGTCAGAATCTGTCAGACCCGGTGGATCCAGCACACCCGTTAGTTCTCCCCCAGGTACATCACTGAAAACATAATTATAAGAAAAAAGCGAATGTGCAGGCCGACTAATGCCAGCAGCCGAGAGTGAGAGAAGCGGCGTGTGCATTGGAGAGCGCTGGAGCTGTGCGAAGCGCAGTGGGAGAGGCTTTGCGGCTTGGCCCTGGGGCTGGCTTTCTTCTCACAGATAGAGATGGAGAGCAATTAGAGTCTCCAAGTATAAGCAAGCCAATCTACTGTGTTTATACAGTGAGGTTCCCCTGAAGTGAGGCAAAAGCAGAGACACAGTAATGAATACATGTGTTTGGAAAAAGTAGAAGTTGCTTATAAATATTATAGTGGCATCGCTATAGTTAAAGGTCTGGCAGCATTTCCATTATAAACTCTCATTGTCAGGGGTTTAAGACTCTGCAGTAAAAATTCCAGCCTGCAACTTGGCATCCCGCAATACGCTTGGGAACAGAGCTTTTATCCTTGACCTCCTGCAGGTTTCTCATGGTCTTCCCCTGCAGCCCTGCTCATGCCTCCGCCCCTGTGATCCTGTTTGCATCTGCAAGGGGAGCAAAGGGGCAGGCCTTGAACTCCTCTGGCCGGGAAAGGTCTCTTGGTGGAGAGCAAGGGGACATCCGATGAGACGCTGTCACATGATTTCGTTTACCTCTTTATTTGGCATGACGTTTGGTTTACAGAGCGTGCTTTCTCAGTTGTTGTAAGTGGCTCCTGTGGTCACATTACTGAGCACCAGATGGCACTGGATATGCAAATCAGGTTGGGAAAACACAATTAAGCTAAAAATTCTAATAACTGAGAGGTAAACATTTGGCATAGGGAGCTTCTTTAAGGTCCACGAGGGATTTGCAAGGAAATCTCAGCGAGGCTGCTGTCCCAAGAGACCAGGCTCACCAGGAAGGCACTATGCTTTATCAAGATGGTTTAGCAAATGTGGTGCCAGGTTACACGAACATAATTAAAATGCTATTAGAGAGTTTCCAGAGTTAATCTGCAAACAATCTTAAGGCTAACAAGATGACTTTTGAGGGAAAATTTTCCTTTTCTCTCATTTAATGATATCAGCATGTGGGAAATTGACCCAACAAATGCTCTGTCTTAGATAAGCATTAGCTTAAACCGAAGACAAGCCTGACAAGGAGCATATTTGTGGGTCTCCAGTGGCCAGCCATGCTCTGTGAGGGGTGGTCCCTGCCTTGCTCTACAGGTGATTTGTGTGAGCTCCTACAGTCATGTGCTGTGTGGTTGAACCTTGCCAATAGTAAGCTAGTCCTAACAACTTCTGCTCTTTTATCCCTAAATCATTCCCATTTGTTACATTCCTGTAGAGCTACAAATAAACTTCTCTTCCTTTAGTGTCAGACTGACATGAGCTGTGCCACCAGAGATATCATGAGTGGTTAGGAAGAAAAAAGATTCTTAAGACAATACATCAGGAAACTTAACCGAACGCGTGCCAAGAAGGTTGTTGAGCCGAGAACTTTGAAATTTTAAAAAACCCACGATGAGCTGAAGGCCCTGCCAAGCCCGGGCAGACGCTATGTTGGGGAGCTGGGACTTCCTTCCATGAATTTATTGGCCATCAAAGGTGGTCAAAAGCAAGTATGAAATTTAAGAAAAATATCTTTTTTTCAGTTCTCAGTCATAAAGTTGTACTTGATTTAAATGAATGCCACTCTCAGAGTCACCATATCATTCTCACATTGGCAGAATGAATCTTTATCAAAGGGAACATTGCTATCAATTGCCATTTGCCATTTATTCAGTTTTGTCAAACCCAAGGCTTACCTGATGTATGGCAGACTTACTTAACTCCGTCGGAAAGAAATTCACATCACATCGATCTCTTTGAGCCCACGGTATAAAAATGTAAGAAATGAAAGTACAACTACTTGAGTTACAGCGGCAGAGCTTGGATTTTTCAAGCTGACTTTCAAGAGCCTTGGCTTTAGATTAGATCCTAGAAAATATAACGTGAGAACTTGGGTTCTATTTTAATTTCGAATTTGCCTTTCTTTGAGTGTCATGGGTAGGGGCATATACATCAAGCTAAATTCTAAACTGTCAGTAGTAAAAATCAAAGTTCCCTCTGGACTAGAGTATAATAGTTATGTAAATTACAATATTCTAAAAGAAAACTATCACATGCTTCTTATCTAATCAGGCACCATGTTTTTTTGAGCTGAGTCACTGACTAATGGTATATTTTGTTTTGTTTGGAAGGCAAAGTGAAAAATCAATGGAGGACTCAGGGGCCTGCTGAGCCCTTCCTCCTCTGACTGCCCTAACCAGCGAGAACAACAAGCCAATAAAGAAGATGACAGCACCTTGCCAGGCTGCCTGCCGGGTTCTGTTGGGGTCTTGACAGTTTGCACATTGTTTTCTGCCACAAGATTGTAGACCTGGGACCTGAATAAATCAAATCATGTACAAAACCCGAACAAGCTGCATTGATTTGAAGCACACAGATGGAGATATATAGTTACTGTAATTATTTTTATAATTAATCATTGGTTGAGATGTTGTTACCCATTCTTAATGACTTTTCTTCAAGCTGGACATTTGAAATCTACTACTTAATCTTTAAGCCTTGCATATTTATATTAGCTCTTTTGTTACAGCCAATAGTAATTTTTCTTCCACATTAAACATAGCACACATACACATTAATCTGCAGAGCAGCCATAGAACATAGCTCCTTTTATGAGTCCAAGTATGAACAGAACTTTCAAATAATACCTGCACTGCCTTTTTCTTTTATGGAAGTTGCTGATTAAACTGTTTTATTTCTGTCACTATTGGTTTCTTTTTTCTTTTCTTTTTTTAAATTTTTAACACATGTAATAATGTCCCTCATTTCCCCCTCCCCTTTGCCCACCTCCACCCTGTTCCTGCCTCCCCATCCCTAGCATTCACCACACCCTTGTCTGTGTCCATGTGCCATGCATATATGTTCTTTGACTATTTGTTTCTTTTTGGAGCCGACCTTTTTCCTGAAGTGCTCCAGGGCCTCAGGCCATCAATAGTGGGAAAGATCCCCTTAGGGTTGATTTCAATATTTTTAATACTTTGTTTTTCATGGTAAATAGCCAAGTTGGGGATAGGTAAGGGAGTTTTATCACTGGGTAAAGTTTCAGTAGTTACATATGTGTGGATAGTCATGATTGATAAATTCACTCTAGGTGGCACGATATCTGTTGAAGCAAAAGGCCCTCTCTCTTTCAAGTAATCCGACCACCTTTGGGACTGGACAGAGTTCATACTTTCCACACAAGAGCAGGGAGTTAAGGAGAGGATGGGGCGGGACTTCCCATGCTTGACCAGAGTGGGTTAACTAGTGTCAAATTCCCACATTGTTTTAAGTTTCAATAATTCTTAATAAATCAACTTTTTACTTTAATAGAAAATTGACCTATAATCCTATCTAATAAAAGAGTAATATGCAAATTGACCATCACTCCAACACACAAGATGGCTGCCCCCATGTGGTCAAAGATTGCTGCCCCCATGTGGACACAAGATGGCCACCACAAGATGGCTGGCAGGGGAGGGCAGTTGGGAGGGAGCAGGCCTGCAAGAAAGGGCAGTTGTGGGCAATCAGGCCAGCAGAGGAGGACAGTTAGGGGTGACCCAGGTGTGCAGGGGAGAGCAGTTGGGGGGGACCATGCCTTCAGGGGAGGGCAGTTGTAGGGGGACCAGGCCTGAAGGGGAAGGCATTTGGGGGGACCAGGCCTACAGGGGAGGTCAGTTAGGGGCAATCAGGCTGGCAAGGGAATGGTTAGGGAATGATCAGGCTAGAGGCAGAATTGGATAGGGGCACTAAGGAATGCAGGCAGATGAGCAGTTGAAAGCCAGCAGTCTTGGATTGTGAGAGGGGTTCCAAATTGGAAAGGGTGTAGGCTGAGCTAAGGGACACATACCCTTGTGCATGAATTTTGTGCACCGGGCCTTTAGTTCTGTAATAAAGTAGAATTCTTGTTCTAAAATGTAAGCCTTGCTTATTCTGAGCCCTCGCGAAGTTCCCAAGGGGTGCATCACTTGTTTGAGACCCCTATGCTCATCAGATGGAGGCCCACCACCTGGCTTGCTAGACGCAGCTCCAGCATAGTTCCTAGCTCCTTTCCATGACACTGTGCGGTTCTGCTTCAGTGCAGTGCAGCCCGCCAGTGACCCACCAGTACCACTGGCAGTGTGCAAGCCATTGTACTTGGTAGCAGGACCTAGGATAGCCACAGGGCTGGTTCCCAAGCCTGTCCTAGCACTTGTCATGTCCTAGAGGTAACTATCTACCTGTCTCTTCATCTGACATGGGCATTCCCAGGTGCTCCTCTCTCTTCTATCTTAGCACTTATGCATGTACACCCGTGTCTCCACCTGACACTCCTAAATATTGGACCATGCCTCCAATAATTATGCATTCACTTTACTTAATTTTTCACTATTTATCTCCATCATTGCAACAAATAGTTCTTATTGGCAGTGATCCTTTGGCCCTTAATACTTGCATTCACTATCATTTACGTCATGCAATGCATATTTGTCCTGTAGGTGAAGAAAGGAACTTCTGGGCAGGGTGGACATGAAGAGTTGTAGATGCTGTCAGTGTGTGGGGGTGGAGTGCAGACTGAACAGCTGGGGTTCAGGCATTCATGCCCTGAGGAGTTCTCAATTCTCTAATTTCAAGCCTCTACTACCAATCTGAGCACACTCTGCAAGGAATAAAGTGGGATCTGGCCTTGTGGCATGGATATTGCTAGTTAACTGTAAGAAGTAGTAGTGGATCATTTTAAACCATTCCCATTTTAAGCTCCCCAATTTTAAGGTCTACCAGGTAATAAATATAGGCTCCTTGAAAAACTTGAACATGCATGTGTCTCTGTGTATAACAGAGCAGAAAGTTCCTGTTATCTTGATCAATACAACATTTCTAGGATCCAGACACCTGGGTTGGGCTTCATGGTTTCTAAAATCACTAGTTCTTCTAATTAATAGGATAAATGTGGTCTAAAAAGTCATGCCTTTCAAATGAATCATGCAACCCTATTAGTGTTATTTGATATAATTAAATTATTTTGGGCCTGCTTACATATGTATATGTTGATTACTTTTCCATGGTAATTTCACATTATTTCTTAAGATATCTGAAAATGTTCCCTTTATCTTATGCTCTTATAGTTATGATTGGGTAATGTTTTAATTTTAGCTAGAAGATGGATTTTTCACTAATTCAAAATGGGTTCATGTGAGCCCAGATCCCAATCAGATCCAAATTTTAAGTGCTCATAAAAACCTGAAACTCTGCAACACCACCAAATCCCCATATGCAGAGAAAAACAATTTACATTTTTGTGGCACTTGCAGTGAACTTTTACAGGCATTTCTGCCTGTATTGTTTGTTAAACCTTCTACCATATTAATGTAGCTTTGGAAGAAAAGGGCTAAGTTAGGTTTAAATACCACATTCAAAACATTGTGAGAATAAGGAATATATTCCCAGAGCCAAAAATCACCAATGAAAAAAATTATACTAGTTATGTTAACACTGGCCCTTGGGCAAGGAGATGATGGGTTTTGGTGCAAAAGAAAATCTATCCCATTAAGTTAGAGACGTGAAGTCTCTTTCACAGGAGGAAGAGAAGCAGCTGGTAACATATTAGGAATAGATGATTGGTCTAATAGTTAAGGGTTTTCTCCTACTATTAGAAGAGGTAGTAAATCTTTATATAGAACTAGAGGCTCGATGCACAAAATTTGTGCAAGAGTAGGCCTTCGCAGAGAGGCAGCTGCCTGGATCCCTCCCTCCCAGCCATGGCAGCTGCAGCCCCAACTTCATCCTGGAAACACGTCTGGAAAGACATCCAATATAAATAGCATATTAATTTTTTATTATTATAGATTATGCTTAAGGAATATGCTAGAGATGTCATTAACTCTCCAATGTCATATTTTACTATTCTTTTGTACAACTCTTCAGCATTATTGGAATTCTGAGCTACTGGCAATGCTTGGGGTCAGCTTTCTTATAAATAAGCCTCTCTATATGCTGCTGCTTTTCTCTCCAGAAAAAACCTTCCCTTCAGTCTCTCTCCTGCAGACTTGCCAGCCCATTACATTTAAACCTGAAAGCTATTTTCTTTGGGCCTTTCTGGACCCTTCAATTTTGGGTCAGTTTTCCTTTCATGAGCTTCTCAGATACCTTATACTTAGTCCTACAACACAATACCAGTTACAAGGACATAAACTAGCTACAAGGAATCTCCCATTGTGACTATGCCCGCTTTTGTGACTGCCCTGCTCATCTCCATCCAGGATTAATTGTTCCATTATATTAGCCTTAGGGACATTCTTCAGCACATTTTCAGTATTCCTAGGAAAACTTTCCTGCCATCTGTTTACAAACCTGTTGACAGCAATGAACTGATAATCTATACAAAGAGTATCCAGTTTATTTCAATCATAAGTGTATAAATAGCTTAGAATTCAGAATTAATATTTAAATGTGTTGAAAATTGTTGAGGAAAAATGCAGTGTTCTAATTTGGGGTGATTGCTGTAAGGTAGTAATAGAATGAAACTGTCTTAATTGGCCTGGCAGTGACCTCTGGTATCAAGCCACTAGGCAGAGTAATTCCTCAATTCTAAGACATTAAAAAATGTACGTGACTTTTATGCAAAGTCAGTAAATTATATCCACTGACACCCCTGTATTTTCTGATTCTAGAAGATTCTAGAGCGAAACATAAGTGGAGACCAGTGAATGCAGAAATAGGGCAATGATTCACCCAGAGATACTGGGTTTTATTTCTGATGCTCCATTGACGATTAATGCTGCTTTCCAGCCTTCTTAAACTTGTAGTACAGCCAATTCTTCAACTATAGCAGGTGCTTCTTAAGCATTACGTAGGAGTCAGTGCAGTAACATCATGTGAATAAACTTTGGGTCTTCAGAGGATTAAAAAGCTATAAAAATTCAAGGTATTTCTATAATTACATGGCCTAATGCTAAATTGAGACTACACAGCTGTCTCTCTGCATTCATTCTTGGGGAATTAACATGTCGTCTTAAACTAAAAGAAAGAGGGAAAAGCTAGAGCACTCAACACATGTTTCTGAGGAGTTACTTATAAAGTATATAATGCATTTAGAGAAAAAACTCACTGTTTAATACAAATATCTTTTATTTAGGCTCAATTAGTTTACAAAATTACCTTTCTTATGGAGGTCTTTGAATAAATCTAGTTATTTTTCCTTATTAATTAGTCATCTGAAGTTAAAATGACTGCATGGTTTTTAGGGAAAAATCCATTTTATTGTGCTTCCTCCACTTCATTCTTTTCTAAAAGCCAAACTCCTTGAACAGATGTTACTCAGATTTCTCCAAAATCGAAATAAGTGACCCCTGGAGAAAGAGAAAATTATAACATGGAAAGTTTTCAAGAAAAAAAAACAACAACTTTGTTTTCAGAAATTTATACATGAAGGAAAATGAGATAAATGGGAGTTATGATGAAAATATTTATGCAACTTTAGCTATAATAGTCTCTTAATATTATAATAACTCTGCTTTATCTGTTTGAAAATTTTACTTTTTAATTTTGGCCATCAGAAACTACAATATGTGCTCATTTGTTTATGACATGAAACTCTGTTTTACTTTGTATTTTAAAAATTTAAATCTTTCTTCACACTCTATTCCTGTATCCATGACTATATGAGATGATTTTTAAAAAGCATCAGTATTTCTGAAAGCTGTAAAGTGTTTTAAATGACACACCTAGGGAGAAATTATAATTATTATTTCAATATGATTTGAAGCTTAAACTACTTAATTTTGGAAGTAGATTTTTTAAAATCTATCAATTCCTTAAAAGATTTAGGTTTTATTTTCTCAATCCCAAACATACAATTTTAAACTTTAGTTAAAACCATATACTCTATAATCTGTGAAAGATAACAGCTTGTAAAAAATTCTAAGAAAGCCGAAACTGGTTTGGCTCAATGAAGAGCATCGGTCTGCGGACTGGAAGGTCCCAGGTTCAATTCTGGTCAAGGGCATGTACAATGGTTATGGGCACATCCCCAGTAGGGGGTGTGCAGGAGGCAGCTGGTTGATGTTTCTCTCTCATTGATGTTTCTAGCTCTCTATCCCTCTCCCTTTCTCTCTGTAAAAAATCAATAAAATATATATTTAAAAATTCTAAGGAAAACAGGAATACAGAAAGACAAGTAAGTGCTGAGGGAACATTTGACTAATTTGCACTAAAATGCTTCAGATGATTTGCATTAACATGCTTCTGTCCTGCCTATTATCACTTAATATCAACCCATAAAGAAACAAAGATGGTGGGTGTAATTAAGAAACAGGAGATCAGAAAAAAATAGCTCCTGAAAACAGGGGCTGGTCATTCTATTTCCCTCTGTTTTTCAACATATGTTCTGGGGTGATTATAAAATATTTGCTGGGATGTAAAGTTGGAGGGATTGTAGGGAAGTAAAAGAAAGAGGTAGATATGCAAGAAAGGGAGGAACTAGCACACATAAGAAAAATGAGCAAGACAGTTTTAGATCAAGTTGATTGTTCTGGGTCTCACTGACCTTGGCAATTCTCAAAGGGTCATATTTTATATAGAGGAACTGTCTTCAATTTCTTCTGCATCTTAGGAACATGCAAATGTTTTTTCTCATGCTTTATTACTACATTCCTTATATTCCTCAAAGTTTTATTATATTAAAAATGTTTTTTGGTGTATTTATTTGAATTCATCTTGACATTGTATTTTTTCATTCTTAAAAATAATACATTTTGCTGTTTTGCCTGAACTTTTGAACCTCTAGTCTCTAGCATGATACTGAAATTTTCCTGACATATTCCCCAACCACACTATATTTTAGAAATAGAATAACATAATTAATTGAGTTTATGAGACATATGAAGTCATCCTCTTTAAATATCACTATTAACCATGATAGAGCACTCGCAATGCCATTTTATTGGTGAATTCTAATTTGAGGTCATCCTGATAGGTTACTCCACATATGTCCAAGCAAACATTGCAAGTGATGTCATTTTCTTGACTCCATTTTCCCATTCTTTGAGGGTTTTATTAGTTTAGAAAAATACCCTCAGATTTAGTTAAAGATAAAGCAAGAAGATGGAAACACATTCTGCATAGAACTTTTCTCAAGTAATTACAGATGAGAGATTAGGCAGCTCTTTAGCAAGTTCAAATGTCCTCAGGCACTCTGATCACCAGCCATGTTGCTCTTAGAGTTGTAGGTGATGTAATTTTCAATGTGTGAGAAATCCTACTTAATTTCCATGCTGCAAATAATGATAACGCTTTGTCTCACAGTGAATTCCTCAAGATGTAATATATGTTTTTAGATGAGTTTGGACCACTGCTTTAATATCTTTAAGAACTTTGGCAGTAAGACAAAAATTAGTAAAGACTAATTGAGCTGCAAGTACAAGAAAACACCTACAATAAAGACATTTGTGATTTCGCAATAAACAAGTTCATAAATAAGATATGTTTCAGGTTGTTTGCTTTAACAGCTTCTGGGTGTCTTAAGAACTAGGTGTCCTTTCCTTCTGCCTTCTATGTTGGCCTCATCATCAGGCTCTGAGAATGAGAAGGTTGCAGATATTCCAGGTATTACTTTCAGACCAAGAATGTCCAAAGGTTGGAAATGGCCATATATGTTCAGAGTCTCTTTCCTAGAAGTATAAAAAACTTTTCTTAGAAATCTCCCATTATATATTATACTAGTGACCTGGTGCACAGATTCTTGCACATTGAAAGAATATGTATAAGAGTTGTCATGCTATATGCTGAATGCCTAAGTAATAATAGCAAAAACTTACTATGGCATAGAACTTTAGAATTCAAGGTACCTCAATAAACTTCTTTCATCCTCATGGATGTTCTAGGACAGCTGTTAGTACTCATTTTCCAGATGAGAAAACTCAGGTTCCAAGAATGAGTGATTTTCATGGCTTCATAGTTATTTGAAACTGGGACATGAGCCACATCTTCCAGCACCTAGTCCAGAGGTTTTTTCCATTCCATCATGCTTCTGAGCCTAAAGTGGGCAAAGCTTATAGTGTCAGTGATTCCTGGAACCACTTGCAGCAGCTCTACAGAGCTTAGCTGGAGATCTCTCCCCATTGAATGATCATAGACGTAAGCCCCTGTGAGATTGTTTACACAACAGAAATAGGTAGATGCTCCAAACCAGAGATTCACTTTTCCTTTGTTCCTCAAAAAATTCTTGTTTTCCTGGCAGGTGTGGCTCAGTTGGCTGGGTGCACCAAAAAGTTGCCAATTTGATTCTGGGATCAGGGCTCATACGAGGATTGAGGGTTAGGTCAACCCTAGAGGGGGGTGTGCAGGAGGCAGGTGATAGGTGTTGCTCTCTCACGTCGATGTTTCTCTCTTCTCCCTTCCTCTCTCTCTAAAAAGCAGTGAACTATTTTCTTTAAAACATTATTGTTAAATGTTTACCAGAACACCACTGGTTAAAACTTGTCTGCATATATTTGCTAATTCAACTGGACATAAGTAATCCATTTTCTCTTTAGTGATCCATATCATTTTGCAGGGGGAGCTTTGTATGTGTATAGAAAATAAAATTGCCAATGCTTCGAATTTACCTCTCGTTGTGTTTGCAATTTGCACAAGTGGGCACATAAGATGTGCACAAAACATTCCTCTTTGTTTCAAAAGTTGGTAGCATAAGCACGTTTTATTTAAAGAGCATGTTTCCTCTGAGCAGATTCACACAACCCCTGGATTTTATTCTTGTGAATATTTTTATAAGTATTACTCTCTTTTCCTTTAAACAAACAAACAAACGAACAAACAAACAAAAACAAAACAAAAACGGAAACAATACAAATGTATTGAATTCTTTAGTATTTAACATTCTAGGCCAGTCAGCTAAAGGAAAACGTAGGCAGTAGAATTGAGGGTGGGATTCTCATGAAGTGAGATGCTAGTTTGGCTGGAATTTACTGTCGTGAGTTGAGTCTCTTTATCACAGTTGAGGCTTCCTCTGTCCAATTTGGATGGCTACCCAGTGTAGGTGACACCTAACTTGCTCTCTGTGCCCCCACTAGCTGACTGCTTTATTGGAAATCCACATACTTGTTAGTTAAGGCTCAATGGTCTCTTAAAACGTGTACTTTGGAAGGAGTAACCAGTTCAACCAGTGCTACCACTAGAACACCTGTGCAAATTCTCACGAGAGGTGCAGTTTGGTCGGGAGAGCTGGGGAGGATGCCTGGTGGGGATCTGTAGATGGCAGCAGAGGAGGCACTGCAGCCCCAGAAATCTGGGCCCGGAGAATTGGGAAAGAACTGTGATAGCATTACCATCCTTTCCTTTTAATAAATGGTAGATAAACAAATGCGTTGACTTCTTTGATATTTCACATTTTCGGCTGAACTGAAGGAAGGATTCTACTGCCTATTTATCTATCCTGCTACAGGCTACTCTGCCAACCACCACAAATCCCTGTGGATGGAGGCTGTACCTTATTCACTTGTATGTCTCGATTTTTCAGCATAGAGTCTGACCCACTGCAATACCAATAATAATAATAGTATCAATCCTAATAACATTAGAGACAGGAAAAACAACATTCTTGATATACGCCAAGAACCACGCTAAGTTGTTTTACAACATGACCTCATTTTACTATCACAATCACCCTGAGAATTAGGCCTTATGATTCCTGTTGTGTAGATTAGGAAACAGAGGTTCTCAGAGGATATGACACTTGCTCAAGGCTGAGAAATTACTGATGGATAGTCTAGCTTTGCACCCAGACCCTCCGAGTTAGGAAACAGGAGTTCTAAGTAAATGCATAGGTTTGCTATGGAAATGATGGTCCTTGCATATCTTTGAGTAACTCTTCCTTTCTCAGTTATTATCTGAATACACAGGCTTCATTTATGCAGGCTGTACATTTTATGATTCTCCTTTCCTTCCAGGTTGGTCTTGACACCAATAATAAAATAAACAAGAGTCCAATATGTCTATTCTCCAAATTACCTGATTGAAGGCAGCATCAAAGGCAAATTCCAGACAAAAAGTAAGGGTGTTCTCCCACACTGCAAGATGCTGGTGATGCCACACTGGTGACATCAGGGTCTATTGATCTGCTTTTCTGCCTTTCTGCTATGTTTGACTGTGTCTACCACCCCTTCCTTCCTCAGGGTTCGACTTCTGCAGAAGGCACGACAGCGTGGCTTTGAAGTCAGACTGACTCTTTCCTCACTCCATTACCTGTTACTGGGTATGGTCGGTACCTTTCCCACTCCGAGCCTAGGTCTCCCTACTCAGTGTGAGAAAGCAATAGGACCTGCTGCGTGGGCTTGCTGCCAGTTACATGAAGTGATGCTCCTGAGTGTTTAGTACAGAGCAGCGTCAGGTACCACTCACCCATTTCCCATTCCAGGGTCACTTGTCAACTAAGAAACAGGGCATGTTGTAGTCTGAGCTGGCCCTTTAAGCTCTCCTACTGCAGAGGTCCACTAGAGCCATCCTTAGTCTCTCACCTCTGTTCCAAAATGGCAGGACCCAAGTTGTATTAAAGAAGCAGAAACCTTGGTGGCAGTTGTTGCCTTGTGAAGCCTGAAACTTCAACTGTAGTATCTTGGGAATAAGCATCTCATTCAAATTCATGGCTAAGTCCCAAGTTTAGTATTGAGCATCTGACTTTCTGTCTTTCAAACTAAGACTCCCAGCCAGGAGTAGGAGGATATCTTATTTATTTCCAATGGCATACATTAGGCCTTCAGTTAGTGTTAGTTGGACAAATACATTACCATGTAATCACTCTTTAGTTCTGTGGAACCATATGAAATGTAGAAACATCGGAAGAATGCTACCATTGCGTTACCTCCTCTAAGACAGGGATCACCAAACCTTTTTATTTTATTTTTTTTAAAGGGACAGTTAGTACATTTTTAGGACTTGCTTATTATACCCCATCACAGCTACCCAACTCTTCCATTGAAATGCAAAAGCATCCATAGATACACATAAATGCATAAGCGTGGCTGTTTTCCAATAAGACTCAATTGGAAAAAACAGGCGGTGGGTCAGATTGGGTGCAGCGGTTGTAGTTTCCTACTCAGGCCTTAAGGGTTGGCGAAGATCTCACATTCTTTAAATTCAGAGTCATAGCAAATTTTCACAATAAATGTTTTTCAAACAAAGCCTCCAAGCAACTATGCCTACCCTGGTTGGCAGGCTCAGCATATCATTCATTCATTCATTCATTTATTCATCTCATTATATTGGACTAGTGGCGCGGTGCATGAAATTTGTGCAGGGGTTGGGGGAGGGTTCTCTCAGCCCAGCCTGCTCCCTCTCCAATCAAAGACATCCCTCTCGCAATCTGGGACCTCTGGCTCCTAAACACTCACCTGCCTGCCTGCCTGATCACTCCTAACTGCCTCTGCCTGCCTGCCTTATTGCCCCTAACCTCTCTGCCTGCCTACCTGATAGTCCCTAATTGCCTCTGCCTCAGCCCTCACCAGCATGGCTTTGTCCAGAAGGAAGTCAGACGTCCAGAAGATGTCTAGTCAACACGGTCTAATTAGAATATTACCCTTTTATTAGTATAGATTCTACTATGATGAAACACTTTTCTAGTTTCAAAAAAGAAACAATTCCAGAAATACAACTTTAGTTTCATTATTAGTCCTGAGATACTTGCCCTTAGAAGCATGCTACTCATTTTTCCCCCCTTTGTCTCTTCTGAATTCTGGATATTTCTTGAATGGCTTTGAGCTATTCCTTGCCCGCCTGGCATCATCTATTGATATATCTCATTCTCAGTTTAGGATGACCTCAATAATTGTGCTCACTGCAACTTTGTTTCTTTGCTTTGGGAACATGTTATGAGCTTTCTTGGGCAAATTCCCTCTAAAATTGGAGTTAGAGCCAGGAATGGGAGCTTATCGTCTTGTACTGCCCCTTTGGGTTGATCTTCCAGCCTGAGCTCATGAGAAGAAGCTGACCATGAAGGATGATGGTGGTCTCTTCTGATAAGCAAAGTGTATGTGTGTGTGTGTGTGTGTGTGTGTGTGATTTTTAAAAATATATGATTAAAGTATTGTAAAAATATCTATTAAAATAATAATTGAAATTATGAAATATGTATCATTATATATTTAGATGAGAATATAATTTAAAATGGATAAACTTGGACTATATTTTTTGATGCACATGATACTGGAACGGAAGCATCTAAATCATTTTAAGTACTAGCATTTTGGTAAATCATCTTTTGGTAATTATCACCAAATAAATTTATTTCTTAATTGAAGTTATTTATTTCTGTAAACAAACAAACAAAAAATCCCTTACCACCTCTTTAGGAAAAATGTTTTGGCAAATATAGGTCTTTAGACTGCCTAGAATCTTCATACACACAGAGGAAAACTAATAAAGACACTTAGTCAATGGTGTAATGGCAAATGTTTAGCCATTTTATTATGTATATGCACAAAAATTATAAATAACAATAAATATGCATTACTCTTTATCATAAATTCTATTTAATTCTTAAGTAATGCTTTTGTTGAGTTTTGCTGAAATCTTATTTCTATAGCCAACTTAGCATTGCAGCAGATGTACAAATGCAATTCTGACATGACTGCCGGTTTATATTTTCATAATGATGGTAGCAAGTAAGGTGAAAGTGAAACAATGAAAATGGACTTTGGAACTGCACTTGTTCACTGATGACAGTGACTTTTTTGCTAAATTAATAATAGATTTTGAAACCTGTAAGAATATTTTCTGTTTGTTGTGCTATTTCATAATGTAACAGCTATATATACAACACACTTTTAAGTGTAATTTGTATTATAAATATTTGCTCCATCATTTTCTTAAGCCTGGTCAGTCAATAAACCATAATGGACCTGGAGAGCATTATGCTAAGTGAAATAAGCCAGTCAGAGAAAGATAAATATCACATGATCTCAGTCATTTACGGAATATAATGAACAACATAAACTGATGAACAAAAACAGATCCAGAGACAGAGAAATATCGATCAGACTGTCAAACCTCAGAGGGAAGATAGGGGAGGGTGGGAGTAAGAGGGAGAGATCAACGCAAGGACTTGTATGCATGCATATAAGCTTAACCAAAGGACACAGACAACAGAGGGATAAGGGCATTAGTGTGTGTGTGTGGGGGGGGGGTTTGAGGAGGGTAATGGGTTGATAAGGACACATATATGATACCTTAGTCAATAAATTAAAAAAATAAAACAATAAATTAAGGCCCGACTTACTGCTGATTTCTGAGGTGTAAATACTTCCATTGTGGCCCACCTCATGTTACCAGTGATATATGATTAAACAGAGTTAGGACTAAATGCACCTTAATTCATTGTTATATAGTACTTTCACCATACTAATATGATTCTAATCAATTTTTACATACCGATGTAAAAATTCTCAAGAATATAAGACACAATAAAATGGAGTAAAATATATAGAAAGTGATGATATTTGAGTTCTTATTGCTTTTGCATTTAGTATAATTTATGAAGTTGTAAGTTTATATAATGTAATATTTCCTAATGATAAAGTTTAATAATTCCTAAAAATTTGACAAGTGATTTTTTTGTAAGCTACTATAAAATTTATGAAAATTTAATGTGTTTCTTGTGAATCATAATAAGCTTGTTTCAGCTCTTGGCAAAACATATATTTTCCACTAATATTGTTAATTATCCAGTTGAGTTTGGCAAATGACTCAACAATTAAAGTTAAATATACATACAGTTTTTAAAAAGCCCTTTAAGAAGTTATAATGTTTTATTTATAAAACATTGACAGTGACTCCTAACAAGATCAGTTGCTTACATTCCTTTGATAGAATTACCTTTGAAACTCATAATGCATGTGGTGACTTTTATTGAAATATGTCAAAATAGGTATACATATTGTAATAGTGAGCCAATTAATTGACCTAATTATTAATAGTAAATATTGTGAAATATATATTGACATAAAATGCAGATTATAAATTTCATGGATGTGGGCTGCATCTAAATTCTTATACAAGAACATGGATTATTCTTGGCAATTTATATCTAAGATTATTATAGTCTATCATTATGATAATGTGTCATCAAGATTTAAACCACTTAATACAGGTAAAGTAATCATGAGGTTAATATATTAAGAACTTGGACCCACGTAGCAATTATTGAGTAAATCCCAAAGTCAATGGATAAACAGATATGAATACAATAAAGAATATGTTAATGTGAAATCTTTGGGCCCATTGGTTGCTTTTAAATGTATCTAAGCAATTCTCTAATTATTCAGGCAAAATTAACACAAAAAATTCACTTGTTTTTCCTCTGCGTTCCTATAAGACATTTGCTACTTAATAAGGATGACTGTGTGTATCTGTATGCAAAAGCCCCAGTTCATGTCCCTGCTGGTTTGCACAGGTAGGTGTGACTTTCCAAAAATAGGAAGTCATGAGTGAATAAATAGTGAATAAATGAAATGAACCTCAATAGCTATTGAGGGGAGATAGACAAAGGGGAACCCCAACTCTGGGCAGAAACTTCCCCACAAATTGGACAGGTTTTTCACAAACTTTTTCTGGGACCAGCAAAGTGTCGTTGCCATGGGTGCCTCTAGCACGCTGGGGAGCTCCTCAGTTTGTGCTTACAGCAGGGATGGGAATATAACTGCTCACAAACTGGCTACATCTGGCAATCTGTACAAGTGTCCTCGGTAGTTATATTTAAATATTTCTCTATGTTTTAAAAAACAAATGTCAATATTTTCTCCCTAATTTAAATCACATTTCCCATAGGTGACTCTTGGGTTTAACCTTACCAGTAGGGTAGAATGCACTGCTTACATTTTCTCTGGGCTGGTTGGCCTGTCAGGAAGAGCTGGGAGCCCAGTGGTGGTGCTTTAGCAGAATTCTTTTTGAACCTGAATGAGCAGGAACAACAACTCTGTAGTCGAGGTGCTGTCATTCATACTTTATGATCCCAGGCCTCAAAGACACAGGTAGACTATATGTACAATAAACATAATTAATGAATTCACAGGGAGACTGGGCCCATCCCTCCTTGGCATTGTTAAACCTTCAGCTTCAATCACTGTGAAAAGCTTGATTGCTCAGTTCCCATGCCATAAGAGTAGTTCCCAGATTTAGTCTATCATAGTGAATCCTGTAGTTCTCTTTAATTGGTCTGTATATATGAATAATGCATAGTCCAGTTATTATAATAAGAGGTGTGACACTTGGAACCTTTTTGTAGGAAGAGGGTCCAATTTCAGAACAAGTGACTGTTGGAAAATGATCCTGATTGCTAACCTCTTCCCACTCCCTTCCCCACCAGAGTGAAACAAAACACACCATAAAAAGAAGATAATCACACACAAATATTGGCACTGGGGATACAAGCAGGGTTACTGCAACCTTGGAGTATCCATTTCACAGGGCACTTGCCACATTTCAACAAATTTCATTCAATGACTGAAATTGTTATCATGACATGGTTCTAATACAAATAGTAGCCAACACCAGAGACTCTTCTAAATACATACCATACTACTTTTACTCATTTACTCCTCAAAACTATCTTCTCAAGTCAGAGCTCTGACTGTCTGTAACCACAGGAAGGATGAGCTGTGCTCCAGTGCGTTGGGACACAGAGAGGCTTGGCGATGTAGCCTCAGTTGCCGTCCACATATAACAGAGCAATGAGTGCCAGTGCACCTCACACGTGTCGGAAGAGGAGCGAGGAGGAAAGGGCCTTCCAGAGAAAGCAGTGTGAGCAGAGGCCTCAAGTTCTGCAAGACTGCAGAAGGAACGCCAGCAGCTGTCACTCTGTACATTTATCTTTTCTTTATTGTGATGAGAACAAATAACATGAGATCTACCCTCTTAACTGTGCAGTACAGTATTACTATCTATAAACACAATGCTGTAGGATTTATTCATTTTGCATAACTATAATTTTATATTCAATAATATTATTCCCTCTCCCACAACCCAGGGCAACCACCATTCTACTTTCTCTTTCGATGAGTTTGACCACTTTAGACATCTCATATAAGTGGACTCAGGCAATATTTTTCATTTTGTGACTGGTTTATTTCACTTAGCAAAATGTGCTCAAGAGTTATCCATGTGGTTGCATAGGGCAGAATATGCTTTTTAAGGGTGAATAATATTCCACTGTATACCATAACTTCTCTATCTGTGGATAGATATTTGGTTTGTTGCCAAATAGAATTGCAAAGTAATCTAGCAATTTCACTCCTGACTATTTATTCAAAAGAACTGATATCAGGATTTTGAAAAGATAATGCACCTCTATGTTCACTGCAACTTCTGCACCTGCATTCTGGGAAGGAAGATTAGCCTCTTCAGTGCCTTGCAAAGTGCTCAGCCCCAGGAGCTGACACAAATACTTTGGGGGGGTGTGTCATTTCAAAACATCATTGCTAGAACTTTGACACATACACACACAAAAACGTTTGAAAGCCAAGTGGACTTTGCCAAGGACTTAGAACTGGAGCTTTAGGGAAGGATTATCTACATTATTCAAAGGCATCTCTGGTGTCTGGGCCTCACCCCAGGCCATGAGCCTTGCAGGACGGTTTCAGGAGCCAGAGTGAAGTGTGAATTCCAGCTCTCATTTAGGGCTGCCTCTGGCAAATGCTCCTGCATTGTAAACATCAGTGATAGGAACATGAGATATGAGACATTCTCTGGGGCTCTTCTGCTGAAGAGATGCATGATATGATTGCATGTTGCAGAGGAATAAAATGCATAAGGCAAAGTGTCTCCCTGAGCGTACCTGGTCTTATGTACCTTTCTTTTATTATTCTTTTTTCTTGGTAAGCTGATTTTCATAGAAATGAGTAATTTATTCTCTTGACTTTGAATTTGTCTAGTGGGATATTACATTCCTTTGACAGTCCCAAAAGAAAAGAAGTGACATATTTGGTATTGAAACATTGCTTATGCTTCATTATCAGGAGGTTTTTCTCCCAGCACCTCTTCTTCAGTTTTTTGAGCATATGAAATCCCCGATGGTTTGACTGGGAACTGGAACAGATCTTACAAAGGGTTTGCGAGGGTGTAGAAATATTTCGGACTCATGAGAGGAGCAGACCAAACTTCATGCTGTGATCTCCCAGGAAGCAGAAGCCAGCATCTTCAGGAAGTCATTATTAGGAGAAAACTGGGCTCCTGCATGCTCTGACAACATGACATTGCAATTTTGACCAGCAGTGGGGAGTGGGGAGTGAAGGGACAGAGCCCTGCTCTGACCTCAGAGCTCCGCAGGAGCAGGTGAGCAGGTGCGTGGGACTGGGAAGGTGCATCTTTGTGACCCTGAAGGTCCAGGAGGCATGAGGCTGCTCTCAGGTTCTATTTAAACTTCTAAATAGCAGCCACAAAGGGCCACAAGGGAGGCTCAGATGGCTGTGGGTGTTCCCTGGGGAGGGAGTTCATTTTCCCTCAGACTCAGGCTTCCTGACGATCAGAGCTGCCAGTTAACCTGGGTCAGCTGACTGAGGATGAAAATGAGAAGCATGACCGTACACCAACCACACCTCGGAAGGCTGGTCTTCTTTATCTTGGTCTTTATAAAGTCCTTCTTTATCTCGGTCTTTTGTTCAAGAGCTACCAGTGCCAAGTCTTTGTATGAGATTTCAGCCTCCCGCTTCTCACAGTAGGTCTGGGACTTCTCCACAGCTCCTTTTTCTTACCTTTATATTTGGGGGAGGGGTGGAGTGGTAGAAGGGTGTGTGCTCCATAGAGTGCGGGGGACTGGAGGCCAGGGCTGGCACTGGGACTAGACCCTGGCACAGGGAGAGGGTGGGGGCGGGGCGGGGTGGGGTGGGGTGGGCCAGGACATGCCTAGGGCCTGATGGTGGTCGTGGGGGCTGAGTGTGGGTGGCGGCTGCCTCCTGGCTCTTCCAGAGAGTCATGTGTCTGGGTCTCTGACTACTGAAGACAACTAGCAACACGCCCAGACTCGCTTGTGTACTTGCCTCTGAGGATAATGACGGCGTTTCTGAAGGGGCAGAGCCCTGCTCTGAACTCAGAGCTCCACGGGAGCAGGTGAGCAGGTGCACGGGGCTGGGAAGGGGTGTTTCTGTGACCCTGAAGGTCCAGGAGGCCTGCAGCTGCTCTCAGGTTCTATTCAAACTTCTAAATAGCAGCCAGCATTGGCCATTAGGCAGCCCTCTGAGGATGTATAAAATAAAATTAAACTGAGTCCTGAATACTCTATATCTATCTGCCTCTGAGAGGATATCCTTGGATTTATTTATTATTGGAGTACCTCATAAGAAAAGCAGTATAAAATATAAGCAAATAAAATGCTAATGTCCTGTAAAACATATGTATTCAATACAATTTATTAAAACACGGTTCTACACAGACATCTTTGCCTTTGGAAGGCACATGCTAGTTCTTAGCCTGTTCTCCGGCATTTCAGTATAAAGTAGAATCAAAGTGGTTCAAAGCAAACACCCAAGGCCTATCTGTGGTAGCTTGGCATGGACAATCTAATTCCCAAATCCAACGGGAGCCAGGTGTCCTTCGCCAAATTGGCAGACCCAATGGCCCGCGATAGCCTGTGACTACAAAATCCAATGGAGGAATACAGCACCCTTCTTTTCACATGTACTTTTTATGTCAACATTTAGATCACTTAAGCTCTGTAATGAGTTTTTAGCCAAAGGGTGTACAGATGCAACATACTCTAATATAATTGCTTTTAAAAATCTTATTTATTTTATTTTGTGTATTTATAACATTTTTATGAGAAGGAAGTTTATGGGCCTCACAGAAGTCAAAGTGGTTCCCCTGCAAAGGCAGGCTAAGAACCCCAGTCCAGGGGCTGTCCATAATGGACACCAGTCACCACCACCCCTTAGGTCACTGCCTCCTCTCAGCCTTCGCCCCCTCCTCCAACCCAGGGGGCCTCAGCCCTGACACCTGGCCCCACAGAGGACATGCTCTCCCACTTCAACTCACCCTGTGACTGACAGTGGGAACTGTCCCTTTCTGTCACGGGAACCTGTGTTCATACAGGAGCGCCCATTGGTCTTCGGTGCTAACACGTACTTGTCTGAGTATGTGGGTCACGCTTCTTGGAGGCTGAGCAGCCTTTAGGAATAGGGCTGCTGGGCTCACACAGCCAGGCTGGGGGGCTGGGTCTGATGGTGCGGCATCTTTTCTAGTCCTTCTTTATCTTGGTCTTCAGAAACCAGTAGCCCAGTCTCACCCATTATGATAGTGCTGTCCAAGGAATCCTACTCTGCCTCGTTTGTGTTGGAGTATTTTGTGTGTGTGTGTGTGTGTGTGAAGTGAAAAGGCAAATGTAAAATACAGTATTTGTTCAGAAAAAAAGTGTGAGGAAAATCAAGTATTAATTAACTTTGTGGGGTAGAATTAGGGATTTGAGCTTTTCTTTGCACATAGGGCATCACTCCCTCCCGCACTACCCCCCCTCCAAAAAAAAAAAAAAAAAGGGTAGTGACCTTTCCCACCCACAACCCTGCACTTGGGCTCTCAGCTATGCTGCAGGGAACACACCTTGACTGGGACAGAGAGAGGAATGTCACTTTGTTAGGAGGTGCTAACAAAGTGGCCTCAGGTCTGAATGCACAAATGTCCTTCCATTTGTGCATTCAGACCTGAGGCCACTGTTGTATGGAGAAGCTGGAGCAGTAGGTCTGAGGACAGCAAGCTGTGAGTCAGAGATCTCCTGTGCTCTTTATTTGCTGAGTTACCCTAGGCCCGTTATTGGCCTCAGTTTCTTTATCTATAAAAATGGGCTAATAGTAGACGTTTCCCTGCAGTCCTGACCGCATCAGCTGGATGCAAAGCCTGAGAGCCATCGGGGTCTGGCTTTTCTCGCCTTTAATCCACATGGTCTCCACTCATCCTGACCTTACAAGGTGGCACTTAGTGAGCTCTTGGTGTTTTGGTATTAAATTATAGATTTAAATGCTATTTCACAATCCTTTGCAGATGTGTGAAATTCTGTTCTTAGTAAAGGGCTAAGGTGGGCCGTCCTCTGCTTCTGCTGGGACCAAGCCAGTTCACTGCTACATCTCACTGTTAATATTTTGACTGTTGCTTAACACGTTTAACTGTTTGCTTATTTATAATTGACATTATTCCAGAGGCCTTGAGTTGTGTAGGTCTTTCTGAAATTCATGCTCTTCCTCCTGAGCTAAGAGGCCAGCTCTTTGACTTCATTCTACTTGGGTTATCTTTCACGTCTCCACGCGGCAGGAGGGGCAATGTGTTGGTTCTGGGAAGTCCCTCACCAATCGATGTTTTCCACAACATGTTGCTGTGGAGGGGGCATCCCATTGGAGCTCAGCACGTGTTACCTCCTCCTTCCACCCCCCTGAGGTCTCCTCTGGATGGCAGTTCGTGGCTTTGTTCAGAGTCTGTGCCAGCAGAAGCCAAGTGTGGTTTTCCTCATTATTATGGGAGTTTTTTCACCTACTCTTTTTTTTTTTTCAAACTGAGAGCTCTTCAAACTGCAAATATTATGGGTGATAGTCTTTCTACAGTTTGGTGGAAGTGCAATGAGAAGACAGAGGAAACTGTGATTTAAGAACAAAGTAGTGAAAATCTTTGTCAAGAGGAACAGTTCCTTAGTTCTGTTTTCTTTCCAGTCCTCTTTCCAGGTAGGTGCTTCTTAAAGACCCAGGTGTGTGTGTGTGTGTGTGTGTGTGTGTGTTCTTTCACACATGTGCACATGTATGCATAGAAAACAAAAAAACTGAAACCTCAAGGGACTCCACTTCAAGGAAGTCTCTTTGCTATGGTTGATGGAGAGAAAAAAGAACCCCATCATCTCTCAACTTAAGCGTGTGTGTTTTTTTCCACTTACAGAAGTCTAAATATTCGGCAGTTTGATGGTGATAATGATGCAGTAACTTTAAAAAAAAAATTCTTTGAACTTTTTAAAGCCCTTTTGTGTTTCCCTGACTGTTACTCATAGGCTGGGGTAGGGAAAATGCAGGCAGGCTGGTGCCTGCTTCTGGGAACTCAAGTTTGAGCAACAGTCTACCACACAAATCCAGCTCGTTTTTTATACCTGCATTTTCCTGGTAGTGGTGGCAAGAAGTGGAACAGGTTTTCTGGGTACATCTTGTTCTCCAGTCAAATAACTGATGTCCTCCCAGCCTTGTAAGTTTGAAATGAGCTCCCGGCACCGGCTCTGGGTCCAATGGGAACTTCTTGTCTGTGTGGAAACAGCCAGCAGGACCCAGGACTCCAGGCAGCCCAGATCATTGTTCTGACCAGGCCCAGCGGCCGCCCATCGACCTGAGAGCCGGGAGAGGAAGGGCTGTTGCTGCCACGTGACTCTCTTGCTGCAGAGGGCAAGTGGACCTTGGGCTCGCACGTCTCAGAACATGTGGTGCGATGCTCCGGGAAGAAGCTTTTGAAATGTCCTTGTGGCCAGGCCTGGCGGGCAAATGGCCAAGAGATGCTATCTGTGTAACATCTGCTATCATCTCTGCTGTGTGGGAACTGATTAATGGCTGCGTTGGAATAATTAGGACTTTGCGCCATAGCACAACAGAAGCACACTTTGCTCCATTAAAACAAACATAATTACTGCAGTGCACGAATTCAAAGCCCCTTGTAACCACTTCAGAACCTGCAGCATTGGGGAGGGTTTCCATGCAAAGTGCTTTCTCCGGGTTCCACGGAGCCAGCCCTCCTCTGGATGAGGGTCCCTCCTGGGATGGGATGGCATGTCAGGGATGTTGGACTTTATATCTTCCTCTGTGCTCCCTAACACTTACGTCAGACCTCTGTTGTAGCATTCGTTCACTCTTCTACTGGGTCGCATAGGAATTTTGTTTATCCTAAGCTGCTGGGTTTCTCGGGGCCAGCACTGTAACCTTGTCCACAGGCATTTATTTCTCTCACGCAGACCCTAGAACTAAAGCCTTCTGACCTGACACAAAGTATGCCTCGGTTTATTTATCCATCAATTACCACATCTGCCCCATCTACTTCCAGGATGGTTGTAAACGGCAAATGAAGCCATGAATATAAAAGTGATTGTAAGGCATTAAAATGACACACAAATCATAAAACTTCTGCAGTGAGCTGGTTAAGGCATGAATACTCTTTAATCAGATCTGCAAATCATTTGATTCAGTGTGTGCTCCTCATCAAGAAGTGACTGCACCACTACCACCACCACCACTACCACCACCAGACTGCTGAATATTTAGACTTCTGTAAACTGAAAATACTTTTGAGAAATACGTTTTGTCTTCATGGTAGCCAGGACAGCTCGAAAGAAGGACAGTCCTGTTACTAGAAACTCTAGCCTTCAGCTTCCCGAGATCATTCCTTTAGATCAGTGAGTGATCTGTGTGGTCTTTTTATCAATCAAATAGCCAATATTTATGGAACGCCTATAACGTGCCAGTTGATGCTGAAATATGAATGTGTAAGGAGGGAGTGGTGAATACAAGGCTTTCAAGTCTCTTAAGTCTACAAAACCGACAAATCGATGTCCAAGACAAAGAGATTGAGGACTCAAAGGATGAGAAGGTAGTTCTTGCATACCTCTCTTATGTTCAATTTTTGGATTTTTCTGGAAGAATATAGAGTTGGGGACGTGCCATAAAAGTACAACTTAATATATATACATTGGAGAACAAATAGACTCTTAGCTGACAGAAGAAAGATGCATGAACTTGTAAGCAAATTCATTGAAAGTACTAATGTGAATCAGATTTCGGTATTTGCCTGAATATACCCAACCAACCATTTCTTTCCCATGTGGCTGTGCACTCCACTGTGTGTGTGAAGAGTATTCTTGTTGACTGTCATTTGTAAGAATACCCAAGTCTTCAAGGAACTGCATTGCTCTGTGGGTAAAAGGGGAAATGGGAGGTAAATTCTTCACAAATATCAGCTCCTCATTGAAAAGTGAGGTAAATTCTTCACAAATATCAGCTCTTCACAAATATCAGCTCCTCATTGAAAAGTGAATTCTCTCATTCAGAATTTTAAACTTGTAGAAAAGGGCCTGAATAGATTTGGTTTTCTTTAGATTTTAGCAGCACTCTTCGTGTGCTCTAACTTCTCCCAAATCCAGGCAACTTTCTTATTTTTTTTTCTAAATTTATTTGAGAGAGAGAAACATCAATAAGCTGCCTCCTACTGGGGATGGTTCCTGCAGTCCAGGCATGTGCCCTGATGGGGAATTGAACAGGACATTGTAGTGCACAGGATGATGCTCAACCAACTGAGCCACATCAGCCAGGGCCAGTCAACTTCTATCCTCTGCAAATTGGATTTGCAGACCTTTCCCAGGCTGCCTGTAGAAACTTCACACAAGGGGAGAGGTTAACAGCCATTTATTGATATAGGTTGCAGATGAATAAAGTATATTTTTTCCCTTAAGGAGCTCATGTTTTGAAGAATATATAGATACACTAACAGAAAGTTGTACTATAAAGGACTTTATATAGCAATGAAATGACAGGAGGGTATGCTAACATCTCACCAAAGACACCAAAGAGAGTTTATTTTAAAAAAATATTTTATTGATATTTTTACAGAGAGGAAGGGAGAGAGATAGCTAGAAACATCCATCAATCTCCTCCTGCATATATCCCACTGGGGATGTGCCTGCAACTAAGGTGCATGCCCTTGACCAGAATTGAACCTGAAACCCTTTTCAGTCCATAGGCCAATGCTCTATCCATTGAGCCAAACTGGTTAGGGCCAGAGAGAGTTTCTTAAAAGAGACTCCTACTCATACACCAGAAGCAAATCTGGTATATGAGTAGGAGTTACTCAAATGAAAAAATAAAACAGGGGATACTAGGAAGAGGGAATAAGGTACTGTCAGTTCAAGTTGATAATTTGGGAGAAAATGTAGGGATTATGTATGGTAGTAGAAGTGTTTATGACATGAAAGATAAAGTGAAATGAGACTGGGGTTTGAGAGGCAGAAATTTACAAGATGGTGTTAAAAGTTTAAAATAATAAAGATGAAGATTTTAGAGGAAAATATATTCTGTGGTGTGGCATGTTTCTTGAGAGGGTAAGGTACCATGAAACTAGTGAAGGATGGATAGTCTACACAAGCATTTGTTACTCACGAGGGTAGAAGATCTTAATTCTGAGAATGTTTGGGAAAATTTTAGAGTCCGTTAGAGTCCATGAGTTTGGTTTGAAAACTTCATGTACCTGTCACTTTAATGGGGAATTATTATATGCCAGACAAGGCAATGAAATGAATTATGGTCCCTGGACTCAGTGAAATCAACATTGATAAATGAGTGCAATGCCATATGATGCTATGAGAGGTCTGGACAATGGGCTCTGGGCCAGACTTCTTGGCAGAGAACGGAAAAAATTTAGAGTGGAGGTGAAATTGATGTGAAGGGAAAGTAAGAATTTGTCAGGCAGAAAAACGTGAAAGGAAGGCTGAGGGAAGTGTGGAGGTGTGAGAGGCCTTGGGCCAGTCAGGTATGTGAGCTTAATGGCAAAAGTGACTGGAAAAAAACTCCAGAAATCCTTTATCATATTAAGATGTTCTAGTCTGTGCTAAGAATCTAGGCAACCTTTCAGAAGCACCAAAAGTGCAATAACTTCGAACTGGCATGGACATTGTCCATTTCTAGGAATGTAACAGATACCTGTGAGGAAAGAAATACTTTTCTCAGTCAGTATAATTTTACCAGATAATATCTTATCCCATTGACCTACACATTCACAGCTTTTAAGAGTTAAAATTCTGTGGCTAGCCATGTACTAAATACTTATGAGTTTTGAAATCCTCAACATTATTACTTTACCTAGAAGCATTATCTTAGTGTAATTCTTCAGTTGTCTACTCTTTCAGGGGGTCATCTTAGAAAATAAAATATAGCCGAAGCCGGTTTGGCTCAGTGGTAGAACATTGGTCTGCAGACTGAAAGGTCCCAGGTTCAATTCTGGTCAAGGGCATGTATGTTGGTTATGGGCATATCCCTGGTAGGGGGTGTGCAAGAGGCAGCTGGTCGATGTTTCTCTCTCATCGACGTTTCTGGCTCTCTATCTCTCTCCCTTCCTCTCTGTAAAAAATCAATGAAATATGTTTGCAAAAAAAAAAAAAAAAGAAAAGAAAAGAAAAGAAAACAAAATATATATAATAATTTAATTTTTAAGCTTCACAAAGTAAGATATTTGACAGATTGTCATAACTTGTTCTAGCATTATCAATATAATGAAACCAAACTTACTATACATGTCAATTGGAGTCTACTTTTGTTCTCATTCTGAAGGTGTTAAATATACTCACATGTATAGAATTCATGTAAAGGCATTGAATCAGCTCTTACTCTTCTGTAAGCAAAGAAATACTTATCACAACTATTCCAGGGTGGGGGTGTCCATAGTTAACTCCTTCTTGTTCTCCAAGAGGCTATTTTCAATTTTGTTTGGTGATCAATGAATAGGATGCTACTGAAGCCGATAAAATGATGGGTAGAATAAAAACATTGACACTTGCACTTGATTTCATATTACATGTCATAGTCCATTAAGGCTGCATTAGACATTGGAGAGTTAACTCAGCCCCTCACTTTATATTGTTGAGTACTAAATGAAGTCACAATAACTTTCTAAAAATATTACCCTGAGTACACAAACTCTTTTCAGATCCAACACAAAAAAAGGGTTTCCAATAAAACCTTGGGATTCATTCATTCAGAAACTATTTATTAAATGTGCATATGTACAAAGCCAGGGAAAATATTAGGGAACAAGACTGGTAAGGTCTTATGGATTTGCATTCTGGTAGAAGAAAATAAAAAGCATTAAGCGTGTAGCAATTTTTTTTAAAAAAAAAAAGCATTACGTGGGAGCCATGGCCAACCCTTCCTCTATGGATATATATATATATATATATATATATATATATATATATATATATATATATATATAACTATCTTCCCTCATTAGCACTGAGCTTGTTTAATGAAATAAATTTTAATGATAGTGTTCTTGCATATATCTTCTATAGTTTTGATAGGTTAACTGAGAGCTATGTCTCCCATTTTCTCACAGGAAAACTAATAGAAATATTAAATATTCTTTGAGGATTTACACTTTTTGGAGAAAGCAGAGGGTTGGATTAATGTGTGTGTTAGAGCTCAGGTGGTGTGACTCAGTGGCTGAGTGTCCATCCAAGAGCTAGGAAGGAGGTCACGGTTTGGTTTGATTCCTGGTCAGGGCACATGCCTGGGTTGCGGGCTAGATCACCAGTACAGGGTGTGCAGGAGGCAGCCGGTCAAATCAGTGACTCTCTCTCATCATTGATGTTTCTATCTCTCTCTATCTCCTCCTTCCTCTCTGAAATGGACTATATATATATATATATATATATATATATATATATATATATATATATATAGTGTGTGTGTGTGTGTGTGTGTGTGTGTGTGTGTGTGTATATGTTTTAGAAGTGTGGGTCCCAGTCTAACTTTCTGATGTCATGTAGCAATCAGGAGGAGACACCTCTCAGAATAGCTGAAAGGTCCTTTAACAAAGAACCTCTGAGCACCAACATGTATGTGAAACTGTGGATTCCTCTGATGTGCCAAGAGAGCTCAAGCAGCACTGGAATTCTGGGGCTTTGGAGCACGGAGGTGGAATGCTGACATACCCACTCTGCCCAAGGATGGCTGAAGTAGAAGGAAACAGATGGCCAGAGTCGGGGGCAGGTGGGCAGAGCTGAGTTGGAACCAGCAAACTCCCCGTGTCCACCATGGCCTGTGGGGAGAGGAGCGCCCTCCCAGGGCCCAGGGCCTCATGGGTGGGGCCGGTGGGGCAAGTCCCACCATCACCCCTGCCCTTGCACAGTCTCCCCTCCTCTGACTGCGCCTCACTTCTGGAGTCAGAGCAGCTTGCATGTGTCATCAAAGCCCCAGAACGGAGACTCCACCAAACCACTCCCTCCTCTCATCCCTCCTGCTGAAAACTGTAATCTCGCAGGCAGACAATGAAGATAGGACAACTATTCAGAAAAGCTCGTGGCTTTGGAGACTCAGGACATGTCCCAACTGCACCTGCAGGTTTTCTTTTCCTGGGCCGATGGGCACTGGCTGCGCTGCACCTGCCGCAGGCCAGCGCCTTGCCTTTCAGCCACATACCTGGAGCTGGGCGTGCAGGCCCCGGCCTGCTCCACATCCTGCTCTGCCGTGATGGTATCTGCTGCTCTCCACGAGCTGCTCAGCAGGCCCGCACACCAGGCTGCTGCTCTTACCCCTGCCGTTTGGCTTTCTGTAATTATGTGGCTGTAAAAAGAGAAAGAAGCTCCAGCTTCGCTTCCCCTGGCTCCCTGCTACAGTCCATGATAAGACCTGGCTTGCCTTTATCCAGTTGGATACTGTCCATTTCTTTCCTTATTATCCTAGGGTTTTTAAGAAGCACAATGATCTGATACATATGGGCTCACGTTGTGTGTGATCTTGGGTGGAAATGAAACCAATCATTTATGGGAAAAGTGGCTAGTTGTTTTCTATCAAAAGTAACACAAACTTTTTGTAAAGCCAATGCTATTTCCTGTTGTACTTTGAACATTTTAATAATATTTCCCAAGCTCTAAAAGGCTTTTATAGGGATGTGTTCATTCTGAAAGATAAGAGAGAGACACTAAGAAGTAAGTAGCAGTCCCAAACTCATAGGCCGTGAGCATAGATGAGAGGAGCAGCAATGGCTCCTTGTCTGTGGTCTGCCTGTTTGAGCTCCATCAGTAAGGGTTGCATGTTGCTACTGTGATCGGTTGTTCAGTGCTGTAACAATGAGAAGATATTGCTATGGATGAAGAAGCACTTTAGTGCCACTAACTTATCTGACCAAAACAGTGATTGAAAGACTCAGTGATGAAGCTTAACATCGTACTTCCTGCTTTTTTACTGGAATTTTTTACTTGGGCATTTGTACTTGCTTCAAATTTTGTGCAGGAAGGAAGGAAAACTGTCCCTGGCAGGGATGGTTGGCAGTTGGGGACTGCCCATGGAGGTTGGTGGTGCAGGGAGGGGAGGTAGTGAAAGTGCACTTCAGGTGAAGGGGGAGGGAGAAGAGGCAATAAGAGCCCATTGATTCACATACCCTGTCTCCTGACAACCTCTCACCCAGGGAACCGTGTGTGTTTGTGTGTGTGTGTCTGTGTGGCTGGGCCACATAACAAGGCGGTGTAAGCTGACCAGGGAGGAAGAGGTGAAAATAAACAAGAAAATGTGTATTTTAGAGGGAGAGATATTTTCTTTAGAGATTAAATCAAGGCCTGGGTACACAGCAAGCCACCAATTACTGAGGATGAGGGCCATACCATCCAGCATCCAAAGGATGCCAGTGATATGTGGGTACAATGGCATGCCATTGGGATTCCCGCCATGGCTTTGCTACTCCCCACGTTGCTTCTGAAGTTTCAGTGACTGTCCCCAGGTATGTGAATGCACCTGTGAATGACAGGCAGCTAGGAACACCTCATTTTCATGTGCATATTTGGGCAAAATCTCTTTTAAATATTAGATTTACTGGCAGGCCCTTATAACATTATCAGTTCCATTTCTTCCAGTGTGTAAGCTCATGGTCTCCTCAGCCATCCATGCCTGCTGATTCCTTAGGCCTCTTCTCATATTATAATGAGGAAAATGAGGCATCCTATTGGTGGACTTCCAGTCTAGCAAGACCCTTCCTTATTAGGCTTTACCAAATTATTTCTGGCTGCAATAAAGACTTTTTCCAATTTTCAATTTTTTCCCCCTTTGGGTATGGGTACATTAGGTTAACATTTAAATGGAAACAGCTTCCCATTTTTGTTGATATTGTTCTTTTGGACTGAGGCCAATTAAATCAAACCTGAGTTTTCATTTCTTCAGACTAATCAAGTGATTTCTTTTGCAATGTGTGATGTATGTGTGAAGTTTTTAATATATTTCATTTTATTAATTTTTTTTTTTTACAGAGAGGAAGGGAGAGGGATAGAGAATTAGAAACATTGATGAAAGAGAAACATCAATTACTTGCCTCCTGCACACTCTCCACTGGGGACGTGCCCGCAAACAAGATACATGCCCTTGACCGGAATCGAACCTTGGACCCTTCAGTCTGCAGACTGACGTTCTATCCACGAAGCCAAGCCAGTCAGGGCTGTTATGCGTAAAGTTTTTGCTGCATTTTGAGAATCATGGCTGGTTGGTCTCTAGAACATCTAATGTCGAGTTTCTCACAAACACCTGTGTCACCGTAGGATCCAGTGAAAAGAGGGTTCTGACCCAGCAGGGCTGGTGGGGCTTGAGACTCCACATTCCCGTGGGCTGGTGCTGCTCTACCGGCAGGACAGGGCAGAAGCTGCTCCGTGGCCAAATGAGCCGTCAGTCCGTCTGGAGGTACCTTCCAGAGAAGGGAGCTAGCTCTCTCTTGAAGCATGGACCCTCCTCACAGTGGCTCCCCTTACCTGAAGATGAGGTGTATACTCTGTGCTCTTCTATCATGCCTGACTACCTCCACCAGCTACTTGCCATTGATGTGACAACCAGAAGGAATGGATGAACCCAAACCAGGGAACCCACTCCCGCCAGCTTTCTTATCCTCCCCCACCCCCAGGTTCCTCCAGCTGTGCCATGTGCCATTGGAATGGGATGCCTGGGACACCACTGTGAGTAAGGAGACCCCTTCCTACTCCCTACAGAGCCCCAAGTCTGCTTTGTTTATTATTCCTGGAGCCTGTGCTTAGCTGTTTCCCGCTCCTATCCATCAGAGCTGGTGTTTTCCTACAGCGAAGGTAAAACGCATCTCATTTTTGTTTTGTTGTTCTATGCACCTGGCAATTCCTAGATAAGGGTGAGGCTCAAGCTGTCCTGCCTCTTCGCATCATTTAATTCCGCGCCCCCCCCCCCCCCCCCCCCGCTTCTCCTCTTCTTTCCTCTCTTTACCGATTTCCCTCACACTTCACCTAGCTTGTTGTCCGTGAAAGGACAGCTGCTTCTCCATGGGCTCCTAGAGTGATTACAGCTGTAGTCCATATCATAGCAGGACTTTCATTGTTTACTTTTTAAGGTTATGGTTTCTTCAAAGCAGAGAAAAATGTAAGGAATCAACTTAGTATGACCAGGTGGCGGTTGCATGGCCTAGCTGTTGGCTGAAGCCAGCCAGTTTGCTCACTGCCCCTGCAGCCTTCGTTATGGAGCGGAGTTCCTTCATCAATTGACCTTAAGGTCCCAGTAGCCATTGGCCTGAAAGATGCAGTCCAGGTCCCCAGAGTCCTATATCTGTTGCCTGTGACCCCAAGACTGTGTCCAGCTCACCTTTATTATCTGAACCCTAAATAGGGTCTATAAGCTTCTGTGAAGTGATTAGAAATGGTCAACCATGCAAGAGTTCCTCTCCTTCAGGCAGAAGTTAGAAACTAAAACTGTACGCACGTGTCTGGAGACTCATGTGCAAAACTGCAAGTAAGTGCAAGACAGGTGGGACTGAGGAGTTCAGACAAGAGTTTCAGAGCAGGGAAAGTCCCACTGGGTGTACATTTGAGTTCATGTGGGGATATACACACACACACACACACACACACACACACTTAAATTAAGATCAGACCAAAAATGCTTTAAAACTCATGTAGCAATAGATTGCCATTGAGTGGTTAGGTATAGATCTGGGAAAGGATTCCTTTGTAGTAGCCTGTACACTTCTAGCACACTATTTTTGTAAGGGGAAGATGATCACCCAATTGGGATTTCAATCTGATCAAGAGTCAGCATCCTATGAAAGTAAAGCATTTCATTCCTAGCTCTTCCTCGCTGAGCATTTTTGCAGGGAAAGTGTTTGCCTGGAATAATGAGGACTCTTAGTCATCTCCTCCCGGCAGCTGAACTGCACCTGTCTTGGCTCCTTCCAGGCATACCCGCGTAGGACGCTGATCCTTGGAGGAATTCCAGTTTTGCTCAGGAATTGCAGCAGACGGGCAGCCAGTGGCACGGCATGCTATTTGAATGCTGGAAGGGTACATGATTTTATAGCTCCTTTTGAGAAGGTGACACTGACTGACAAAACAGGTCCAAAATCCAGAAATGCAGCCAAAGCGCACACATCTTTACATAGTTAATCAGCTCCTGTCATAATTATAAGAGCTAAGATACCATTCTAAGTACTTGCGATCTACTCGCTTAAGTCTTCACAACCTTATGTGGTAGATATTTTTTTAAAAATGTATTTCATTGATTTTCCACAGAGAGGAAGGGAGAGGGACAGAGAGCTAGAAATGTCAATGAGAGAGAAACATCGACCAGCCGCCCCCTGCACACACACCCCTCCCCTCCCCCCCACTGGGATGTGCCCACAACCAATGTACATGCCCCTGATCAGAATCGAACCTGGGACCCTTCAGTCTGTAGACCAACGCTCTATCCACTGAGCCAAACCGGTTTCGGCTGTGGTAGATATTTTGATGACCCCCACAGTGCAGGGGCACAGAGTGGTCAAGGCACCTGTCTGGAGCCACACAGGCAGGTGGTGAGACCAGAGCAGAATCCTGTCTGGCTGCAGAGCCCACCTTTAACCCTGGCTATGCTGCCTCGCCAGGGCAAAGGCTTATGGGGGTGCTGGGTGCGCATGGATTCTGAAGAAGGGCAATTCTTTCCCGGCATGGTGCTGAGGATTTCTTGCTCAATAAACTTTCCAGAATATGCATGCGCTTGACCATGATGGATGCAGCTCTGAGGGCTGGGATTGGGCAAAGCTAAAATCTTGGGGGCCCTCCAGCTCAGAAAAACAGTAGCAGCTTTGCTGAGGCAAAGGGGCAAGGGCGGCTGGGGGACAAGGACTGCCCCTACCCACCTGGAGCTGGGAGACAAAAGAATTTCACCACCTCTGGTTTCCTCTGTTTAAGGAACAAAAAGACCCAACACCCCCCAGCTCTCTCCGGGTTCTGGGGTCCAGCCTTAAATTGTTCTGTATTATGATTTTATACTCTAACTTTTGCCTACCCCAAACCCCAGCCACCCCAGACAGCAGGGCCCTCCCCTCTCAGTATTTGAGGGGATTTAATATCCTTGCATTCTTCTCTATGAATCAACAGGTCCTGACAGGGCATGTGGTTGGAGCAGCCGCCTGCGTGCCTCAGGCAAATCGAAGCAGGCCAAGAATGAAAGGGGGCGGCACGGGGCGGCCAGCATCCAGTCACCTGAGAAAGAAGGAATTCAACCTGGAATAATCCCTCACACTCCTCACATGGATGCATCTCTCGCCACCCCGCCCAGATACCCTGTGCCCTTTAGGAGCTCCGAAGGCCTGAATGTCAGAGGAAAGATCCAAGCACATACGTAGAGCCACCCCTCAGCAGGTGGCTTTATGGGTCGTCTGGACCCGGGATAAGCTTGGGCAGCCACAGCTCCTCTTGTGCTGATACCTTCCTCCGTCGAGTCCTCAGCGATCCCTCCACACATCCTCATCCTCCTTTCCCTCTGGCCTCCTGCCAGATGTGGTCTCTGGGCTGCGCCATCACCTCACTGTCTTCGGTTACTGCTTTGAAGGGGTCAGGGTGTTCGCGCCGTCTTCTTTAGTTTTTGTTTTGGGCCCTTCTTCATGGCCTAGTGCTTCCTTTGCTGCCTCACTAGATCTTTTTCTTGTTTCACCATCAGTCACAGCACGGTCCCTCACCCTCATGCCATTCCTCCTTGTTCCTTTGCCCACAGCCATTGCCCTACAACTACTAAAGCCCTGAGTTAGATTCATAAAATAGAAAATGTCATCGTCCCCATATCCTGACCCCTCCATTCTCTAATAGTCTTTTTCCGAATGGGGGAGGGAGGAGTTCTTGACCAAGTATTGGGACCTTGGAAAGGACACATGGACCTCTTTGTTTCTCCTGTTTCTAGCTGAACATGATAGTTGTTTATTTAAAAACTTCCTCTGATTACAGGTCATGAGAGGGATTAAGAGGTCCTTTAACAAAGAACCTCTGAGCACCAACATGTATGTGAAACTGTGGATTCCTCTGATGTGCCAAGAGAGCTCAAGCAGCACTGGAATTCTGGGGCTTTGGAGCACGGAGGTGGAATGCTGACATACCCACTCTGCCCAAGGATGGCTGAAGTAGAAGGAAACAGATGGCCAGAGTGGGGGGCAGGTGGGCAGAGCTGAGTTGGAACCAGCAAACTCCCCGTGTCCACCATGGCCTGTGGGGAGAGGAGCGCCCTCCCAGGGCCCAGGGCCTCATGGCTGGGGCCGGTGGGGCAAGTCCCACCATCACCCCTGCCCTTGCACAGTCTCCCCTCCTCAGACTGCGCCTCACTTCTGGAGTCAGAGCAGCTTGCATGTGTCATCAAAGCCCCAGAACGGAGACTCCACCAAACCACTCCCTCCTCTCATCCCTCCTGCTGAAAACTGTAATCTCGCAGGCAGACAATGAAGATAGGACAACTATTCAGAAAAGCTCGTGGCTTTGGAGACTCAGGACATGTCCCAACTGCACCTGCAGGTTTTCTTTTCCTGGGCCGATGGGCACTGGCTGCGCTGCACCTGCCGCAGGCCAGCGCCTTGCCTTTCAGCCACATACCTGGAGCTGGGCGTGCAGGCCCCGGCCTGCTCCACATCCTGCTCTGCCGTGATGGTATCTGCTGCTCTCCACGAGCTGCTCAGCAGGCCCGCACACCAGGCTGCTGCTCTTACCCCTGCCGTTTGGCTTTCTGTAATTATATGTAAACGGAGAGAAAGCACCCCACCCTTATCTCACTGACTTCGCTGTTTTCTTTCCTTCTTTTTAAGTGTTTTTATTGATTTGAGAGGGGGGGGATATAGATGAGAGAGAAATATAAATCTATTGCCTACTGCCTGCCCCCTACTGGGGATCAAGCCTGAAACTTGGGCATGTGTCCTGACTCAGATTTGAACTGGCGACCTTTCAGGGCATGGGAAGATGCTCAACAAACTGAACCACACTGGACACATCTTAGCTGTTTTCTTTTTAAAAATTTATGGCATAAAACTTTGCCCCTACTCAGTTAATCTTTTTCTTTATTTCACATCCTCTTGACCTCTTTTTCTCTCCTGGTTCTCCTTTTCCTCCTCTTCTACCAACTTCCTGTCTCCTCCTTCTCCTCCTCCTCCTTCTCTTCCTCCTTCTTTTCCTTCTTCTCCTCCTCCTCCCCACCCACGACAACAGCACATCTGGTATCTTAGATTGTGTGCTCCTTGCGTGAAGGGATTATGTCTTTTTTGCATATCGCTCTTGTCATTTACTATATAGCCTGCAGATGTTGGATGTTTTGGCATGTGCACAACATACATAAATCCACATGCCATGATTTTTAGGGTTCTTGGAAATAAAAAGGGTGAGCCCACTTCCTAATGACTACTTCTTGGGGCTGCTGTATTCTTTTCTGCATTTATATGAATCAGAATAGAGTACCAAGTAGTATTTAGAAATCCCAAGAGGTAAACAGACTGTTTTGTACTTGGTCAAATTTACACAATCCAATTTAAGAACATAGCAAGTAAACCATGATCAGATGGATCTCACATGACTTGGATTCAAGTTAGTTTACTTAATGGGATTTTAGACTTTTACACTTTCTTACAAACCATGCCTTTTATTAATTTCTCTTTATTATTCCATTACCTTAGAGCCAGCATAACAAACACACGAAGGTCCTGAATATGGTTAATCAGGACCATAGTCCTTAGTCCTATGGTGCCAATTGCCTTAGAATTATTGGTGTTTTCACAGAAGGAGAATTCAAGGAGCTCTAATGTGTCTGTTAAATGGGATAAACTACCATTTGTATGTATGTGACTTTGAGATGACAGAGAAGTGTGTGTGTGTGTGTGTGTGTGTGTGTGTGTATGTGTGTGTGTGTGTGTGTGAGTGTGAGTGTGTGTGTTAATAGAGGTCATTTCACTAATACTAACTCTAAGAGTGTAATTTTCATAAAAATTCTAGTTATGTTTACATTGGAGTTTTATCCTAATTGTTTTAGAATAATTTCTATAAGTTCATTAGATTATTAAAGATATTTTTTAGAGATCCTTCTACTGCCTTTACTGGCTGAGTAACTTAAGCAATATCATACATTTGGTCACATGAAAGGGCCCAGAAGCCAGAGTTTTTTATTTCTAGGTTGTTGGTGTCTTTAGTCATTACTTAGGTGCTGCTAGTGAGAATGTAAGCATACTCCAAGACAGGGCACACATTTCCCTTGCTACTAACCTATGTATTTATATCAGAATTTACAAAATAGTCTCATTCAATTCTTACAAAAGCCCTGTGAGATTAAGGCAGGGAATAGGTACTATTCCCATTTTACATGAAGTGTGATTTTTGGAATGTTGTATAGACTATAAATAGGATCACCATATGTTATGTTTTTGTCTGGGACAACCCCAAGTTGTGTTGTCCTCATGTAATTATTAGCATCAACTTTCTCTCAATATTATCTATTTGGATGGCAGATTCTATGGTCCCTACCAATCTATAAATCACATTTCACTTGTATTAGGCTTTCAAAATTCATGTAGTCTGTGCAAGGCAATGTGATTGCTCATGATCATAAGAGACAATCAGAGCTACAACCTGGTTAAGGGCCTGGCCTGCAAACCCAAGATACAACTCTGCTAATTGTACACCCTTAGGCTAATTACTGTCACCTAGTAAGTGCCATGTAATCATTTCCTGTGTTTGCTGCTTGATCACTAGCTTCTTCTCATTGGCATCTCCTTATTGTTCAGCTAGAAGTCTTTCTCTGATACTCCCAGATGCCCAAACATCTCTTGTCCTTTTTGATGAGGAGTCCAGCCCTTTTCACTCCTTCTCGAATGACGTATGCCATTCCCCTCATAAACCAGCAGTGACCTCAGTGTCTGTGGTTGGTTGACGCTCGTTTGTCCCTGTGCTGACCTTAGAGTGATAGAGTCTGACAGCCTGGCTACTGTTCACAAATATCTGGACTCTTGGCAAGGCAAGGTTCCAGCCTAAGTGTCAGATTGATATTGGTATCAAGCATGCATGCGTTTACTTCCAAGTTGGACACTTCAAGTAAAGAAAAAAGAAATTCCAAAATTCCAAGGTGTTTCAGATGACAAAAGTGCCTGGAAGAGAGTTGCCAATGGTCTCACTCACGTACATTTAAATTATATCGCACTACCAGGTAGTCTTGAAGGTGCAATTTGAAGATTCATCAGGAGCCTTGGAGCTTTAAATTACTCCAAGCCTCTGGGGGTATGCATGGCAAGAAGAATAAATAGTGCTATAGAAAAAGGTCTCTAACACTAGAACTAGATGAGGTCTGCTCTTGGCTTTGTTCTTTACCAGAGTGGGACATAGAAGAAGTCTCTTAGTTTTCCTAAACTCCATTTTTTTTTTCAATCTGTAGGATGGAGCTGTAAAGTAATATTTATGTTTACCTCTTAGGATAGTTGTGATAAATGAATGAAATAATGAATATAATATTTAGGATAATCCAGGAACAAAGGTGTTCATTGAATTTTTGTGTAATGTATTGTAGGGATTATGGGGATTGTTTTATTCTACTTTATGATTCTACTGCTATATCTGAAGGATGCATTAAGGAATACTGGATCAAATGGTTTTAATTAATCTTCTGGACTGGCTTATACTGTGGTACTAACTCCTTCTACCAGGAGGTAGTGACTCAAACTCTAGGTGTCACTTGCAGAGAGAACTTGTAAGTCGTCTGCTGAAGTGCATGCCATGCTTTATCTTTAGGCTTCCTGCTGCCTGGCTTTAAGCTGTGGAGTCCCTTGGGCCACACAAAGACCTTGGAGATAGGAAGAAGCAACTACAGTTAGGGAAAGACAGACTGCATTTCACAACATTTATTCAATGCCCTTTAAGTTGACAAATTTCTCACCCAGGGAGCTCTCTGTGAGTCTGGCTGGGCCACATAATAGGGGCAGTGTGGGATGACCATGCAGGAGAAGATGAAAATAAACAGGAGGATGTGTGTCTTAGAGGAAGAAATATATTCTTGACAGATTAGGTAGGAGGCATGAGGTACACAGAAAGCCACAAATTACCAGTGATGGAACTGTGAGCAATTAACTACCGCATAAGGTAATGGCACTCTGATAAAGACATTTCAAATGAAGAAGCATGTTTTGCTTCACATAGAATATTCTACTGTTAGATTTCCTTTCTTTTTTTGCTCTCCCTGTGAAACGGAGCAAGTTTCCATCAGATACATCTCATGAGAAGGAGGCTTTGATTGGCATGGCTGTATCCAGGCGGCTCCTCCTTCAATGGTAACAGGCTGGAAATACTTCAAGAGATAGTTTGCTTTACTCTAACAGAAAGGGTGGCTGCAATATCAGAAAAGATAAATATTTTACTTCTACCTCCTTTTGAACTATTACCAACCAACCGTGACAATTTGATAAACTGTAATTAACACATTCATGGATTAAAGTTTTATTTTATTGTGTATCTTTCATAGTCTCACCACGTCAAATGCAATTCCCACCCTTTCTTTGCCATACTTGGTGAGAATTAATCATCAGTTCTGGATGACTATGGGGGAGTTAGAGGCAGATTCGGTGAGGAAATGGACCCAGTTCGATAAAATGCACTAGGAAAAATGGACAACCTAAGGAGCAGCTCAGACATTACTGTCTTTTTAGTTCCATAGTATATTTAATTATCTTTAATAATATTCTTTAATTAAAAACTATATAGCTTTTTGAGGGCAGCAGGGGAGAAGAAAGTAGGAGAGGGACTGTCACTGTGATCTAAACAGTGGTAAGAGATGACAGAACTGTCACACAGGATAGAGTTTTATCATATAATATGAACAAGGTGAGGGCAGAACAACCGACCAAGAATATTTTAACCCTCATGGCTTGGCACAAAGAAGGAACTTACTGAATGTTTTGGATGACTTTATAATGCAAGCAATTGCTGGTTTGGCTTCTTACAAGTGCAATCTTGCACCCAAAGTTACTTACAGGTTAAGAATGCAGGACTACCAGAATGCAGTGAAAATTTTAAAATCCTGTCCTTTAAACAACAACAACAACAACAACAACAAATACTTGATAGTTTCTCAAACAGAATCTCTCCTAGATGCTTGCAGGGCAATGCTCCTCTCCCAAATGGGCCTGGCCTGCTTTCTGCTCCTCTTTGCAAAGCACTGGGAGGAGACAGGGAAGCCAAAGGGTTGAGAAGTCAGTGAGAGGAAGGTTACACTGAACCTTCCAAATGACACTTGTTCATCCATCATCCTAAGGAGTAGCCCTGAAGGCAGGCAAACACAGGGCTGAGAAACACTGGCTGTACCTTGAGGGATCAAGACTCAGGACAAGCGTGGCAGCAGGAGGCAAGGGGGTGTCAGAGCTCAGAATAAGAGGGAAGAAATCTCTTCCTCAAAGGTACTCTGTACTCCAGTGACCCTGCCATTAAGGTGAGTAAAATTTCCGTGTTAAAATCACTTATGCATTCTACAGTAGTAAAATTAAGAGGATCCAGAAATCTAGATATACTAGCAGAAGGAAATGATTTGGGCAGATTATGATGAGGAACAGCCAAGGGGTGTGGCTATATTATACAGGAAAGCCTGTGAATAGAGCCTGTGAGATCTTATGGTCAAGTACTGACATCATCTTAGTTTTCACTTAAATTATTTAGATTTTTAAAAGATATATATATTAGTTAAAACTATATATATAGTTTTAAATAATATGTAATAAAACAGGGTTATTCACTTGGAAATTGATTTTTTAATCAAACTACAATAAAAAGTTTAGGTACAGATGTATAAGATTAGTTCTTTAAATGATACATTAAAATCATGGCCAATTATGGTCCCTGACATTAGCAAGAGAAGTTCAAAGAAAGTGCAACCACATGGAAAGGAATTGGCCTCTCATGCATCGGGCACAGCAGGCCTTTCTGGAGGGTAATCTGGCAACATGTGCTACAAATCTCAACCTTATACTGGCCTCCAACTCAGCATTCCTCTATTTATAATCTTACGCCAAGTAAGTAACCAATAAAGCATGTGAGAAGATTTGTCTATAAGAATAGTTCATTTCAGAAATTATTTATAATGGCAAGAATGTGTGAACAAACACATGTCAGTGGCAGGGAAGTGGGTTAGTGAGCCTGTAGTGATGGGACACCAGGCAGCCATTACAAGTGAGGCTGTATTTAGTGTCCTAAGAATATATTCATGAGAAAGTGGTGCACAAAACCAGCAGCTTACAAATGAGCATTTTCAAACATGATATGATCACCTAAAAATATATAGGGTGCCTTAAGAGGACCTGAAAGAATCTATCCCAGGATATTAATGAATAATTTAATTTAATTGAATTTCTTAAACTTCTGAAGTATTCTTCAGGTAATCTCTATTACTTTGAAATCAGAAAAATCTAAAATTTTGAGAAAATACTTGGACAGTAAAATGCCTTTATTTCTTGGAATTGCTTATTCCACTTATTTTTAACTGTCCATTTTTAATACAGTGTATCTTTTGCTTCACCTTATATAGTAAAAGGTATTTAATATCCAAGAAGCTTCTAAATATTTCCATATTGACAGAAGATATAATTGCTGCTCGTGCATGTTTACTAAAAAGATAGACAGTAACTTAAAAAGCATAACTAGGCTCGTCTTTTCATGCTTCATTCCATAGGAACCTGCTGGATGGCAGGGGGCAGAGGGAAAATCAAATCTCCTTATAAGGGAGGATGCAAGGCAGTGTCAGGGACAGAGTAGAGCTGATGTAGGAAAGAGAGGAAGCCAGAACAGGCTTGCCAGCTGAGGGCAATGGCAGGGGGAGGGGGCAACTGGGATGACTCCAGAAATAAACTGAAAGCTGTGCCCATGCATCGTTCATTACACTCAAGAAACAGCACTTTCCTCTTCCTCTGCTTGCCAGGAGTTTGGATTTATCTTGTTGTACTTTGTATTTTTCAACCCACAGTATTTATTGATAGCCGTTTTGTGCAGAGGACTGTACCAACTGTTATGACAGATTTAAAGATGAGTATGATGAGAACCCCAAGCCCTCAGATACTTATAATTTAGTCAGGTTGAATAACAAAGCCTCAAACAATAATAGAGATCATATTAAATAGGCTACACATTTCTTTCTTCTCTTTAATTCTCCCTCAGTGCCTACCAGAACGGTATTTAAATGTTAAATTCCAGTGTCTTAAGATACCATCTTAATTATTAACTGCGCCAAAAACATTCAGTAGTTTCTATGATTTTTAATTTTATTATATCTAGCATTTTTCTGACATGAAGAATATTTGCCTTAATAATTGCCTTCTATAATTCAAGATTATATAATTTCACTATTCATTTCATTAATACAAACTTTCCCAATAGTTATGTGCTTCAACATATGTCAAGGTATAAAATACCTCTAGCAATGTTAAACCCAAACCCAACAACATCAAATAAGAAACTTGTCTTACATCCCTTTTACTTGGTTCTTACACCAAAGTTGAATGATATATGTAAATGGACACCACTCCCCACCCAAACACACATTCAATATCATTTTTCTAAGTATAAAAAATATATATACAATACATATACACCTCCTTTTTTTTTATACAAAACAGACATTAGTTATTCATTTAATCAATGAATTCATTTGGATCTTTAAATACATGGGCTTCAAATTCCATTTGGCTCTGTAAAATAAAAGTGCTAAAATTAGTACAGACTTACAAAAAAGGAAGAACAAAACAAGATATTTCATATGTCTCCTTTGAAGAGACACGAGATAACAACAATAAGAACTTGTGATGGTCATGCATTTTCTGTTCACTTACAGATGGTGACAGAACAGACTATATTCCAAGTATAATATTTAGTGTGGGGCTAGAAAAAGTTTTAGTAGTGAGGGAAGAGGCTGAAGATGTAGGGTAAAAATAAAGCATAATGATGAAGTAGTTCTTGAGAAGATGTAAGGGGCTAGATAGAAACAAAACTTTCCATCAGGCACTTCTGAGATCTATCCTTTCAGCCATCCATCCATTCATCCATTCACTGCACATGGTACCTACCATGTGCTATGCACAGTATATGGGGAAATATGGTAGAAACAAGGCCAAGTTCCCATCCTCAGGGAGCTTATATCTATATGGTGACACACACAATAAGTATTTGAGTAGATATAGTCTATGTAATCATAAAAAAAACTATTAAGAAAAAACAAGTAAGATTACAGGATAAAGGAAAGGGGGAGTAGTTAAGAAGGTCAATGGTATTTGAGCATAATGAGGAAATAGCACTTAAATAGAGACTGAATGAGATCACAGTCTGAGGCATGTGAAGGTCTGTGGAAAGGATGTGTTAGACAGAAACTATAGTAACTGGAAAAGGAACTAGGGAGGAACAGTGAGGTAGCTGGGAGAGATCCAGGGGTAAGAAAGATTGAGGGAGAATGAGAGAGGTGGTTGGAGAGAGAGAGAAAGGGGCAACTGTATAAGACTCCAGAATCCACTGAGGGATTTTGAGCAAGAGAGCAGCATGATAGTATTTGTGTTTTTAAGTATACAGGATATTGTGAAGAATAGTCAGTACAGGGACAACAGTGGAAGCAAGAAGGCTAATGATCTAGGGGCGGATGCTGGCAACTTGATTTAGGTTTGTGGTCAATAGACCTGTGGTAAAAATGTTATATTCAAGGATACATTTTGAAGGAACAACTAAAGGTGCTATTGGAGAAAAATTAAGGATGTCTCCTAGGTTTTTGATTGATCAACTGAATGTATGGGGTGTCATTTATTGAGACAGAGAAGATGGGGAGGGGACAATTTGTGGGAAAACTAAGAATTTATTGAGATTATCTATTAGACATGTTGAGTAGGCAGCTGGAGCTAATAGACTAGAGACTGGGGGAAGGTATATTGTAATATTTATATACCAAATCATTCCACCTGCTTAAAAATTTCCAATGAATTCTCATGCACTCAAGGCAAAATCCAAACTCCACGCTCCCTTGTGATTGGCCCTTCTATGCATCTCCAGCATCATCACTCATCACCAGTTTCATACCACACCAAATACTCTTTGAATAGAGATTCATTTCTCACTCTTGCGAGCAGCATGCCTTTCCTTTGCTTAGATTATTTATTATCCGTCCCCATTTTGACCTAGCTGACTATTGTGTCCTTGAAACCTAGCCTTTCTTGTCTCACCAGCCATTTACCAGTCATTTGATACATCTGGTTTTGATGTGCTCTTCATGCCCACCACAATATTCTATGTAGAAACAATTATTGAAGCTTAATGTAGACCAGAAGCACATATGAAAGGCTTAATCAAAGTGCTCAAGGGTTAATCTTCTTAAGGAATGTCAACAAGAAAATAATTACTCAACATTGTGATAAGAATTATTATGGACTCTAGAGCCAAGATACTCCATAATTATTGCTTGAACTTGGACAAGTAGGCTAAACTCTTCAAGCCTCAGTTTTCTTATCTGTAAAATGAGAATAATAATACTAACTACTTCATAGGGTTGATAAGGGAATTAAATGAGCTGATGTGGGCCACAGTGCTTATAATAGTGGCTGGCATAGATGAGACCTGTATAAATCATTAACTATTATTATAATAATACTTACCACACTGTTGAGTAATTATTTTCTTGTTGAAGTTCCCCTTAAAAATATTAACCCTTGAGCACTTGGATTAAGCCTTTCCTATGTGCTTCTGGTCCACATTAAGCTTCGATAATTGTTTCTACATAAATGAATGAGTTAATGAGTAAACAAACAATAGCACTGGGCCACAACAGCACTATAAAATGACCCATCAGGTTCTTCTTCAGTGGGCTTTCTCTATTTAAAAGCTATTCCCTGTGGGTGAAGGTTATTTGTTTGATCCATCACTCACCAAACCAAGAAGAAGACTTGGGTTGTTGATCCTACATTATATTTTGGTCACTGATAAGTAAAAAACAATATATTTCTTCCTTTTTAAAGTATCTACCCTAAGATGTGTTTTATTGATTTTATAGAAAGAAAGGGAGAGAGAGAGAGGGAGAGAGGGAGAGAGAGAGAGAGAGAGAGAGAGAGAGAGAGAGAGAGAGAGAGAGAGAGAGAAGAGAAACATTGGTTGGTTGCTTCCTTCACATGCTCCAACCAAGGGTGGGACCATAATCCAGGTATGTGTCTTGACTGGGAATCAAACCTGCAGACTTTTAGTGCACTGAATGGTGCTCCAACCCCCTGGCCAGTGTAGCAATAGCTTCTTTTACCTTTGGATCAGGTAGACATGGTCCAAAAGCTTCCAGTAGAAGAGTTTCTTCTCTCACAGCTTGTTCATAGTCTGAAAAGGACAGTTTTCCATCATGATCATTATCCTAGGAGTGACCAGCCATATATTAGTCAACATGTAAAATACTTAATGCAAATACAACTGTCCTTTCATGGTCAAGTGTTAAGGGAAAAAAGATACTAGAAAAATGAGACTAATTAAATTGTAATGAACTATCAATATTATTTTTTTTTAAAAAGCACAATTCAAGTGTTTGATTTCACCAAGCAGAAAACTGATAGTTACTATCATTTGAATTATTATTTTTATCCCACTACTAGCCTTTACATTTTAATATAAAACTCTAAATTATACATATTTACCATTTTCTTAAGTGTTATTTCAACCAAATCTTTGATTCCTTCATCAGGGTCTTCTTCAGATGGCTGTTTAAGAAGGCTGTTCTTCAGCATGTGGAACATTTCCTCCTTTGAAATGAATCCATCGCCATTCAAATCAAACACTTCAAAGCAATCTTTTAAAAAATAGCCAATTAGGAATTTGATATTATCCTTAAGGTAACATTTGCTCTGATAAAGTTTTCAAGACCAAGTTCTATATTGATGTTCTTATCAATGCCATGGGCCTTAACACAATCTAATTTCCATAATAAATGCTTAATGTTCACTTGTTGAATATATGCATCAGTCCTTAGAAAAATTTTCATTACAATCAGCTATGGAAAAGCATGACAAGAAACAATATGTTGGCATAATACTCTCTAGGTATTATGCTGAGTGAAATAAGCCAGTCAGAAAAAGACAAGTATCACATGATCTCATTTATATGTAGAATCTAATGAACAAAATGAATTGATGAACAAAATAGATCCAGAGACATAGAAGCATGTAACAGACTGAGGATCCTCAGAGGGAAATGGGAAGAGGGGGCAGGGGATAAGTGATTAACCAAAGAACTTATATACATATTATGGGTATGTGTATAATGCATGGTCACAGGCATGATTTGGTGAATGCCTGGGAGGGGGGGATTGAATTATGGAGGGGGTCAAAACAAGGGACATCTGTAATACTTTTAACAATAATATAAATTTTAAAAAAAGAAAATTAAGATAAAAAAGAAGCAATAAGCCGAAGCCGGTTTGGCTCAGTGGTAGAGCATCGGTCTGCGGACTGAAAGGTCCCACGTTCGATTCCGGTCAAGGGCATGTACACTGGTTGCGGGCACATCCCTGGTAGGGGGTGTGCAGGAGGCAGCTGGTCGATGTTTCTCTCTCATCGACGTTTCTAGCTCTCTATCTCTCTCCCTTCCTCTCTGTAAAAAATCAATAAAATATATTTTTTAAAAAAGAAGCAATAAGTTGAAATTTTTCATCTTGAAACTCTTGGAAAACTGATTGACATTAATTCTTTTATTTTTATTTAAAGTTTTTAATGTTGACATAATTCTTAAACAGAGTTCATCAAAATTAAGAATTTACTAAGAATCAGAGCACTAGAATCAATATCCCCTACTTTTATGGTTATAATTCAAGTACTTAAATATGCAAAAACATAATCTTAAGACCTATAATGTAAATGTATACCTGCATGATTAGCTTCTGTAACATGTGCCTATATAGACTTACTTGACATGAATTACTCTTCAAAAATCTTGATTTTCCTTTTAATTACTTTTTTTTCAACATTTGTTCCATAAAAGAGGCTAATGGGAATTCAGACCAACAACCAACCGACTTCATTGGTTGGATTAGAAGAAATAAATTTAAAATGTTTTAGATATGTTAGTCATAATGTGCAAACCAGTAGGATAACCTGAAATCTTACATTTCATTTTTTCTTCCAAAGTTCCTCGAAGAAACAGTGATAATCCGTATACCCACTCTGATACACTTACATTACCATCATTGTCTTTATCAAAACCTCGGAATACTAAAAAGAAAAAGAAGGGCAATATAATATTTGTGCTGCATTTTTAATCTCAGTAATGTATCTACGTTGGTACTACATTAAACAAAACTTCAGGATTATATGGTTCAACATTCCCATTTGACAAAGGAAGAAATAACTTTCACATTTTCTCCTCATATTTTGAGGGAACAAAGCAAATTCTGAATATCTAAATATGCTAACTAATTAACATGCAGCTGTGTTGGTATATTAAATATGTTGCTGTATTAACATAAAATATATAATTTTGAACTTTAGTTACTCAACAAATTTAATGCTTTATTACATGGTAAACCAGACTATATCTTAATTCTTATTGAAATACGTTCAATGATGTAAATAAACTTAAATGTCCTTTTAAAACTAGTCTTCTTATATTTACTAAGTAAAAATAGAAATATTTTAGGTTTCCTGTTATAAGGTAAGGAAAACCTAATTATTCAGGCTGACTTTGTCCACTTCTTAAATACACAAACTAGAATGGATACTATTTCCATTCCTATGATACTTAAATTTTTTTAAAATTTATTGGTATTACCTTGTTTAACACAATTATATGGGTGCAAGGTATATAATTCTGTAATACATTATCTATATTGTGTGTTCACACCCCCAGTCATGTCTTTTTTCTTCACCATTTATCCCCCCTTTTCCATCTCCTTGCTCCCTCACTATCATTTGCCTCTCCTATGATCTTTTTCGTGAATATGAAGATTTAAATGTTATATTCGAGTTAAATTGGGAATATAGAACATTAAGCTTCTTATAAACAGTAAGTACAACTCCATACTTTTTTCAGTTATGGCTGGATTTGTATTTCTCCTTACCTCTGTCCATAATCATGTCATCTGTCATCCCAAATGTCACATGCAAGATGTTTCGAAATGCATTACGATCCAGTCCATTGACTGTGCCTTGTCGCTCTGTTATATCTCCCACCAAGTTATAGTAAAGTCTTATAAGACAATTCACTTCAAATTTATTAACTGTGGGAAAATAAAGTTAATATATAACAAAAATGTGTTTTAATCTTTAATTTCTAACTTAAACTTTGCATTAATTAATTTATCGACTAACATTTTAAAGCCATCAAATATGTAGTTGTCAATAATCCTGTAATGTTTTTTAATCCTTGTCTGAAGTTATGTTTTTATTAATTTGAGAGAGAGAGAGAGAGAGAGAGAGAGAGAGAGAGAGAGAGATTGATTGCATCCCCTACACATCCTGGACCTGGAATCAACCCTGCCAGGGCAGAAGACAGTTCTGTTTTGAGATTCATGATCCTTAAGTCAATAGAAGATGGTTACTACAGAGGATTTTCCACTAAAAGGAGAGAAAAAGCCTTCCCTCCAATATTAAATAGATGCAAGTTTAGTCACACTTAGGAAAAAAGAAAATAATATCAGTCAAGTTACCCGAATAATGATCGTGAGGTCCAATCCTAAACTTTAAAAGGCAGCAGAGATATGATTCAAAGTAAGTATGGTAATGTTTAATTATGCTAACTTTCCTCGCATTTTGATTATAGGCACTCATGAAACTTGTAATTAAGCATTCCCCTGGAAATAGATACTAGGCTCCTGAAAGTCAGGAAACAATTTTTATTTTATATTAGCCTTAGTAATTGAGATTTTGGAAATAAAAATCACCCATTTTCCAATAGAAAAATGTTTAAGCATATTTTATCATTTTTGTAGCTCTTATTGCAGATGATATGAAGTTAACATGCAATTATTCAGCAGTACTTTGAATGCAGGCAATTTTTATTGAAAGGATACGCACACACATTTATATTTGTCAACACACATCATTGTATAAAGGGTGGTGTTTTTAAAGACTCAGATAATTATCTGTGTTCCAATCCCCATATCAGATATGTTAAGTGGAAGGGATATTGTCAAGCATTAAGAACAAAAAAGTGAGTTTAAATATGAATTATAGGCAGAAGATGGGGTGAGTTTATTTCAAAACAAGACAGAGTATTTTAAAAAAACAACAACACAAGGACAAAACCTGTGTGCATGTAAAAGAAGACAGAACATAGAAATGGATAAATCACATCTAATCTCACAGTTGAGGACAGGCCTGCATGTGATTTCTGGTTTGGGATACCAAAATGTAAGAGGGGTATTAAAATTTTTTTAAATAAATTATTTAGTAAATAAATTAAATAATGGACAAGTGTATAATGCTTATAATTTTTAAAAGAGGTGTTAGTTGCAGTAGTGGTATACCAGTTTGTCAAAAAATTAAACACAGAAATTCTGTATAATTCAGTGATTCCACTTCTGGGTATATACCCAGAAAACTGAAAAAAGGGGCTCAAATACTTGTACACCAAGCATGTCAAACTCAAAGGCTCACACGGGCCAAATAAACAAGGTTTAAGCTTATGTGGGCTGCAAAAAAACAAAAGCTTCAATTTTCACAGAAACATAGGTTTATTTCTATAGAGACATGCTGAAATAAATAATCATTAACATAAAATAATGGAATATTTTAATAAAAAATAATATTTTTTCTTGAACATTAACTTACCAGACACTGAATAACTGCACAAATTATTAAGCGTAATGCATATAAACCTATTTTTCTTGTTCTCCAAAGCGAAATATTTCCTGTTGCGCACACCAAACAAGTTAGTCCAAGGCTAATGACGTGGCAATCGGCTGCTAAAATATTCACTGCTGGTATTAGTGGAGAGAAATGGTGCACCTGTGTTTCAGGTGCGTAAGGGAAATGAATGCAACACAGTTACAGTAATCAGTCATTAGCGGATGTTGTAGTTCATTATTATAATTAGGTACAACAGGATATTGTAAAAATTAAGTTAAGAAATTTTTATTAAAACATTTCTTACATTTTGTTATATTGGTTGGGCCGCAATAAATATTTGTTGTGGGCACATGTGGCCCATGGGCTGCAAGTTTGACATGATTATTGTACCTCAATGCTCATAGCAACATTATTCACAGTAGCCAAAAGTGGAAGCAATCAAGTGTCCATTGGTGAATGAATGGTTAAACAAAATATAGTACCATGTTTCCTCGAAAATAAGACATCCTCCAAAAATAAGACCTACTTACAGGTTTCCTTCTGAGTGAAATATCAATGTAAGGCATCCCCTGAAAAAAAGGCCCCCTAGGCTAAACATGAGAGATTTGGTCCACTGATTCTGAAAGAAATGGAGTCACAAGAAATTCACCAGGAAATTCAGAATTTGGATTGTTATGATGATGTTCCAGAAGATGATGACATGATTGTCATTGAATAAATGAGTAAATTCTTGATACTGTAGGATTCACAGTTTGTCTGGTTTGTGTTGACAACTACCGTACTACTGTAGCATATACAGGTAATAAATTTCCTTTGTTTTCATTTAACAATAAATGTGTACCGTATTCTTCTTCATGGAAAAATAAGACATCCCCTGAAAATAAGACCTAGAACATTTTTGGGAGCAAAAATTAACATAGCAAAAATTTATGTTTTAACAGAAAACACTGTCTTATTTTCAGGGAAACAGGATAAATGCATACTAGGGATGATTATTTGGTTTTATAAAGGAAGGAGATTTTGGCACATGCTATCGCACGAATGAAACTTGAAAAAATTATGATGAGTGAAATAAGCCAAACAAAAGAGAACAAATACTCTATGATTCACTTATATGATATACCTGGAGTGGTGAAATAAATAGAGACAGAAAGTAGAATGGTAGTTGCCAGGGGTTTTGGGAAGGGGAAAATGGGGAGTTATACTATAATGGATATAGAGTTTCAGTTGGGAAAGATGAAAATGTTCTGGAGATTAATGGTGGTAACAGTTGTGCAACAATTTAAATAAACTTAATACACAGAGCTTATAATTAAAATGCTTAAAATAGTAAAATTTAAACGCAGTTTAAAAAAAATTTTAAGGAAAAAGGCTGTTGGCTAGTTGGGAAAGAAAAGACTGCATAATGAATGACTACACAACATCTCATATGCTAAGCATTTTATGTTTCATCTTTTCCATCTCTGCTAAAATGAAGTTTATAGAATAATTAGCTTAATTTATTACCCAAGGATCCAAGATTAGCCATAAGAAAACTTTCCTTACTGAAATGTTCCTTAAGTTCTAGAATACAATACTAAATACAATTAAGAAAAATTCAAGGATGGGCTTTCATTTTTTTGGATTGGTTTGATTTTTCTTCAGCTCATATCTGTAGAATTGCAGATTAACTATATGACCACTGAAGATACTTTCTTCTTCTCTGATTCCACAAAATTTATCCATTTAATCCTAGTGGGATTATCATCTGCCAACTGAAAGGAAATATAACTTTAGGAAAGGTCCTCTGTTTAAAGGAATTTAAAATTATTATAATGTCAATGACCTGAAACTCTTTCTATAGAATTTAACTAATAATTATCAAGGTTTTCCAGGCTCACTTTAAAATGTTTATGTAAGTATAAAAAGCAAAAGAGTTTCTCTTGCCATGTGTTCCTTTATATTTTTTTAATTTTAAAAAAATATATTTTATTGATTTTGTACAGAGAGGAAGGGAGAGAGATAGAGAGTTAGAAACATCAATGAGAGAGAGTCATCGATCAGCCGGAATCGAACCCGGGACCTTTCAGTCCCCAAGCTGACGCTCTATCCATTGAGCCAAACTGGTTTTGGCAATGTACTCCTTTATATTTTAATACTCACCTCTTAATTATTCACAGAAAGTCTATTTGCAAATTTACTGAGCACCGAGTACATTAAAATCAGCATTGTATATTGAAATTATTGCATTTCTTATTCAAAGTGTTTACCAAATGTTTTAGAAGGCGTGGTCTTCTCCCAGAAGTGGAAGTATTTTAAGAAAAACAACAGCAGATTATAACAACCATAATAATGCCTTAAATGAGAGGATGGCTATTTTTCTAAGAAGTTTAAGATGCTTATACACACTCTAATTTTCATTTATAGCACCACTCCACTCAGAGAGCCTCTCTTACTACTCATTGCATGAGATACACATGCAATTAACAGACATGAGATCCTGTAATCTCTCCTAGCAGAACTACATGTTTGTTTCTCCTCCGCCCAGGGGGGGTGGGGGGGGTCTTGGGATGATATCTTCTTCTATTTCCTCAGGTGGCCAGTAGTTTTGCAATCAACATATAATTCATATGCTTGCTCATTTGACAACATTGTCTTCACCCAACCCATGTCTTTATTCTCTTCCTGGCCCAGGTACAGTTCTGTTTTCCAGTCTGAATACAATTCTAAAGTTACGTATGAGATTCTAGGACCACCTTCTAGAATGTGCAATTGGGAGCAGATACCTTTCATAAGTGCCCATCTTGTCACCTACAAAGTACCCTGCAACCCTCACCATCCACTGGAACGTGGAAGTCTAGAGCTGGGAACAGATTCTTTGCCATGTGTTTAGCTTTGGTGAGCTCCTTGGGCCCACGTTCCTTCTGGCTCTGCCATGGGTTTGTTTCCTAACGGTGTTCAGTGGTTGGGAACCATTTCTCCTTGTGGATCTCTCAGTAAGAATCTAGAATCGAACCCTGTCATTTCATTTGCTCTAGAAAGCTAGAATGCAGGTGTATGTTGCTTGTGATACTCTTCTCAACTCCCTTGGTTTTCATACTTACTTTGCACCTATGACTGAGTGTAAAACCACATGTGTCTCCTGAGTATATAGATCCCTTTTCTGTAACGTAAAGTTAAATTAAGAAGAGCTCTTGAGAAGCATATTAGTGTACTTGTGGGAGTGCAAGCCTAGATGTCTGGACACCTGGATAGTGATCCTAAGACGATCGGCAGGCATGGAAGCCTGCTCCAAAAAGCTAACATCCAAGTATTCTCTTCCAGACTTTTCTTTTGGTGTGGTGGAGGGGGCTCCAAAGCCCTAAGGCATGGAGTTAGAACGCAGGTTGGGCAGAAAACGTTGGCTCCGGGTAGGGCAAGAGACCAGGACCAGGAGTCTCTGCTAACCCAGCACTCGATCCTTACTTACAGTGCTTGCAATTTTTCGTTAAGGTGTCCGTCAACTTCTGCAACTTCTTGCGGTTCATGCCGCGGGCTCAGGAAACCGGGCAGAGGTGGGTGCGCGGGGATGCGGCTGCTGGGAACCTCGCAGGGCCTTGGTCTGAGCCGGGGGAAAGCGACCTGGGTCTCCATCGCCCCGCACTTGCTGTGCCCTAACACACAAGGTAGCCGTGGCAACGCCCTGGCCGGCCGCTGATTGGTTCCCTGGCAAATGGCCTGCATACACCGTGCTAACACACAACGTGGCCATGGCAACGGCTGGGCCCGCTGCTGACTTGCTCCTGGGCTGGGGCTGGGGCGGGGCTGGGGCTGGGGCTGGGTGCGTAGTCCCCCCTTGGAGGGTCCCTGCCGGACCCACTGCGGGCTGTGTTCTATTGATGTCGGAATTCTAATGTTTCAGTTGTTGCTGTCCTTTGGGCTCACTGCATCTTGGATGGACTGCACTGGGATTCATGGAGGTCTGAAATAGGAAGGAGGAAGAATGTAAAGAGGACATCTGAAGGGTGTTTGGGGTGGTGAGTGTTGTACCAAGGGAAGCTTAAAATCTACAGGGAGATCTGGGGTTTGGGGAGCTTGGAGGAGCTTCCAGAATTAGCAGGTGTGTAATCCAGAAGATTGTTTTATGGGGTACAGAAAGGTGGGAAGAAGTTGGAATAGGTTTTTTTTTTCCTTACTCCCCTCCCCCCCCCCCCCCCCCCCACACACACACACATGCACACTTATTCTTGGGCGTGAGGGGTGAGGCTGTCAGTAGAATCTGGGAAAAGCCAACTGGTAATTTTTAAGCTAGTTAAAGGGGCAGCTTTTCTAATAAACAGACTGACAACTGCCACTTATCTGTGGGGTTGGGCCCAATCTTGCTTTTCTGGCAAATATTCCTTTAAGTAAAACGAAAGGAATTTTTTTTTCTTTTTTTTTCTTTTTTTTACTTTTTTGAAAGTCTACAAACAGAGAATAGTTCTTCCAATCTTCAATGTGGGAAGACTTTCTTAGCTACAGATGGAACACTATCTCTGAATTAGGTCAACAATAAAATGGGCAAGGTCAGCCAGGAGTACAAACCTACAGTATTGTTTAAAGTATCTACTTGCTTAACTTTAGAGGGGAAATTCCTTGGACTACAACTTATTTTATAGTATACATACTGTCATTCTTAGGCTGAAACCAGAAAATTTCTGCCAACCCTGAGTAACAATCTGATATAAAATAGTTTCGCCTGGCTGGTGTGGCTCAGTGGCTGAACATCGACCCATAAACCAGGAGGTCACAGTTAATGTGAATCTTCCAGGTCAGACACATGCCTGGATTGTGGGCTAAATCCTCTCTAGGGGACATGCAGTAGGCACCCAATGGATGTTACTCTCTCATCAATGTTTCTATCATTTTATCCCTCTCTTCCTCTCTCTCTAAAAAAAAAAATCAATTAAAAAAGTTACAGTATTGAGGTCTCTGATTTTTTTTTTTTTTTATTTGTTGAATAAAAAATTGGGATGCTGATTGACACCAGAATCAATGATGCGCAGTGAAGGCAGGGGCTGTATTATCCTAAAGGAAATTTGCTGAGAACAGTTAACCAATATATTGTATAATGATAGTGACTATGAGTTTTCAACAATTTTCTGGTTAAATAATATTTCTATAATATGTCTTCTTACCTAGCAGCTGTGACATTTCTAATGAGATTCTAGACACCAACTGGGGAGGACTGGACAAACTCTAATTACACTCACCTGTGAAACCATAGTGGCCTTTGTTAGATTATAAAATTGTAGGAAATATTTAATTCATGGAGGTTATTGTAGGGCTCATTCTAAAAGACATGGAGCCAGAAAAGTGGTTCTCAGTAGTTACAATAAGAGAAGCTGTAGGCCCCATATGTTTCTGCTTGTGGGTCTAGTAGGAACCTCCTTCTACTAGGTTTTCTGAAGGGACCCCTGCTGTCACTTCTTGGGAGCAGGACTCCTCTGGCGGGGTCACACTGATGGGCCTCTTCAGGTGTCTCTGCAGATACACTTGGAGCTTGTTGGAGAACACATATGGATGAACTAGAGAGTTCTTAATTCACAAGCTTCAGGCCTAGGACCCATCAACCATGTTCCCTTGAGGTGGAAAAAATGAAGTAAGGACAAAACCACAGAAAGTTGAAAATAAGAATCAAATATACCCTGGCTGGGGTAGCTCAGTTGGTTGAGCACTCTCCATGCACCAAAAGGCTGCCAGTTCCATTCCCAGTCAGGTTCAATTCCACAAACACACATTACAGTTCCATCCCCCATCAGATGTGTATGGGAGGCAACTGATTGATGTTTCCCTCTCACATCCACATCAGTGTTTCCCTCTCTCCCTCTCCCTTTCTCTGTCTCTAAATCAGTAAAAATGTGTATTTTGAAAAATAATCAAATCTGCTCTACCAAGCAAAATTACTTAACCCGCTAATAAAACTTTTGAGGTGTCCTCCTTACATTCTTCCTCCTTCCCATATTCTTTCTTCCATACTATTCTTTTAGCAGGAAATTTCCAAATGCATTGTTATATAAAACTCACCTCTCTGAGAGAGTGGCCTACAGAATTAAATTTCCTATAAGGTCTTGAAAACCCTTAGGGAAAACAAGATATTAATGAAGGGCATGTTTTGTCAACATATCCTTAAACTTTAGAACTTTCCTTACATTTTTGTGAAGTTTTTGCACTTAGTATTTGCAGACTTTAGAAACCAGAGGTAGGCCTGATAGACTCAACTAATTGCATTTCAAAGCAAATTGAAATTTCTGTTCTTGTGTTGGCCAGAAATAGGATTGCTTTCCCCTCGGGGTTTTTTTTCTTATCTTTTCTTTTCTTTTCTTTTCTTTCCTTTTCTTTTCTTTTCCTTTTCTTTTTTTTTTCTTCAGAGTAAGGCAATTAAACAAGAACAGTTATCTCATATCAAATCAATTATCAATGGAATAATAAAAAACTGTTTAATTTGTACTGTACACAAATTTTACTGTGCATGAAATGATCATAGAACTTTCCGAAATTCCAGCGACTTAGAGATGGATACTATTGTAAATAAAAAGTACATAAACGTGACCTTAATGCTATAAATATTTCTAATTTTGTGTGCAAAATAGTCTTCCCTTTGACTCACAATTAGTTGGAGTTTTGCCATGATAAATAATTTGGACCTTGAATTGATGAAAGTGTTTTATTTAATGTGAACTCTTTATGATAAAGGCATTTGGAAACTGTTTAGGAAATGACATCATAGAATTAACTTCCAAGTATATGACAAACCTATTATGAAATTACTCGAATAAAAGAAAAATATAAAGGTTAGCTATCTATGCAATTTCAATTTAATTTTACCAATTTTGTTTTGGAGAAATAGTGAAGTTACGAGGTGATGTTAGCCAATTATCTGGTGGTTGAATCTCCTTTGCTCTCTCTTACCATTTTCCCTTCTGGCTGCTCTGCTGAAGTGACGATCTGCTTTCAGTACCTTCAACCACCCAGCTGTCTCCCCGCAGGCCGTCTGCATAGTCTTTTCCCATCCGCAGAGGAAACTCTTCAGAGGCTTTTTGACTCCTCATATGAAGTGAATTCCTCCATACCCTGTGGTCTTTTCCCTGCCTCTGGGCCAGTTTCTTTCTAGAGCTTGCCACAATGACTGATAGCTGTCTTTCTCTAATCTCTCCTCCCCACTAGATTGTCAACTACATGATGCCCCTCTTCTGTGCTCTCACTCTCACTCACATTCTGTCTTTTCCTGTGTTTATGTCTATGTGTATCTCCGCATCACCTATCTTTCTATACCTCTCAAGTTTGACAACAAAGTCCACTTTCAATTGTCTGTATTAAAGGAGAGTGATGGGAGAAATCACCTGAGCAGAGATGACCCTTCCCCCATCCCACACAGCACCCCTTCATGGAGAGCCCTGTGAATACATACCAGGGCCTTTAAAGGGGCTAAGTACTAAAGAAAAACTTTTCCCAAAATATGCTCTCAAAAATGTATTAATACTGGTGTTAACACATTTCTGCATAAGTTTTTTAAAACCATAATCAAGAGGTAAGGTAAGTGCCTAAGGCTTACTAAGGATAGGATTCTTAAATCTTTTTTGTGTTGTTTTTTTTTTAAACCTCACTGGAGGATTTTTTTTTTTTTCCATTGATTTTCAGACAGAGTAGAAGGGAGAGAGGAAGGAGAGAGGGAAAAAAACAAAACATTGATCTGAGAGAGACACATTGATTGGTTGCTTCCAGCAATTGCCACATAGGGCTGGGGATCAAACCTGAAACCAAAGTACATGCCCTTGTCCTGGAATCGAGCCCTAGACCTTTTGGTCCATGGGCTGATGCAGTAACTACTAAGCCACATGTGTCAAACACAAGGCCCGCGGGCCAAATCTGTCCCGCCAGGCCTTGCAATGTGGCCCGCACCGCGCTGTCATCACTGCACTCCGCTGCGTTTCCATCACAATGACAGTTTATGACTGTTCAGTAAACCATTCGGCCCGCGATTTAGGCTGGATTTTAGATTTTGGCCCCTTCTCTGATTGAGTTCGACACCCCTATACTAAGCAAAACTGGCCAGGGAAAGATTCTTATATCTTACAGGTGGGCTATGAAGTGTGCAAATTAAGATGTGGATATGAAAAGTAATTAATGTGATGGCAATTATGTCAACGGGTTGAGTAAGGAAGCTGCTCCTCCAGGCCTTAAGGAGATGACGCAGAAATCCTGTGGAACCCTCTGGCTCCTTACATTGAGGGCTGGGCCATGGGCACCCAGCTGCCCTATCTAATCTCTACCACAGGGCCAGTAAATGCCTACCTCTTTCCAGGGAAGCCCAGAGCTCCTGGTGGGTTCTGACACTACTCATGGCCCTCTGCAGCTGTCACAAACCTCCTACACAGAACCAGGCCAGGCTGATCCTCTCAGACCATGCCTGACACTGCCTAGACCTCTGAAACAATGCCAGCCAGAAAAGGACATGGACCCCCCAAATACTTGAGACCAGGCCCTTGTAACCACATTCTTAGCCTCCATTATTCTTGACTTCCAGACAAAAGGAAGCTCTCATAATTACTTTTCTCCAATGATCTTACCCGATTAGGAGACTTACTTCTTAGCCCATATCTGTCTAATCCCTTTCAACTGTACCAAACCAATTTCTTTTCCACTGTGAACATTTACCTTACACGATCCATCTTTGCATAGGGCCCCTCTACATTCTTCTTCTCTGAAACCTGCTTCTCCCCCCAAAATACTGCTTCTTCTACACACTCACAATCAGGAGGAAGTCAAAATTCTTTGACAGTATCATATTAGTTCTGTCTTTTCTTCTCAGCTATCCTCCCAGGAAGTGCAGGCTTGCACACTACCTCCACTGCTGCACCTCCTGTTTTATCCATCTTTCTCGCCCTTGCCTAGCTACTGCAATAGCCCATTGTTTCTTTAAACTATCCAAAGGATTGCCAACGTGATTTACTTAAAACACAAAGCCAGTCATATCTTTCTTCTGCTTAATATTCAAATGCCTTCTGGGTGCCTGCAAGATATATCCAAGCCTCTTGGCACAGTTTCCCCAGTTCCCCAGGGCCTGGCCTCTGTCTGGATTGTAAGCCTCTCTTCTCACATGCTCCTGTCTATGTAATGGCTGGGCCTCCAGCAGACATCTTAGACCGTGAGGTTCATGAAGGCTGGGAACCCATTCAGAGTGAAGGGGTGGAATTAAAAGGTGCTTCTTCCCTTACATATCCAGGCACTCCTGGATGGGGATGTGAAATAGGCTTCTATCTCATTCATCCTATAGATATTTGAGGGTTTTTAATTACTTTAAATTATACCTAATCCTACTAACACAGTCTTTAAAATGAAAAAATTGGACTTATTTTCTTTAAGTCCTTCCAGTTTTGTGATTATTGAAAATGAAACTAAAGTTGAGATGAGATTCATCTACTCTCATGGTCTCTTTACTAGGTTGAAATTTATGAAAATGTCAAGCAGTTGACCATTTTCGACCTACAAAAACCTGCATCTCATATCAACTGAATGTGTCATGATATCTTTTCATATTGCTCAATATTTCAAATGATCAAAGCAAAGCCAAGATTCGTCTGCAAATTCAAAGTGGCTATATTCTTCTTCAGTCACTCAAATTCCCATGATTCCCATTCTAGATTTTTGGTGTGCTATCGAGAGAAGTTTGGAATATTTTTTCTTTCAAGTGTCTCCCACATTGGTGGGGAAATACTAAATGGCTGTCCCAAAACAGCCCACACCTGGAGCAGTTGCTGCTCTGTTCCCACTGCTTGGGGAGGACTGACCGAGAACACCCCAGGGATGTGTTTTCTGGCCTTTCATTAAAATTAATATTGCCAACCAGACCACTCACAGCACACACTGTTTAGCACTTGAGAAACGTAATTATGTTTAAATAAAATCTTTCCTGTTGGTGTATAGTTGTTCACATGGGGTTACATACTGGTAGAGGAGGTTTCAGAGACATTCTCTTTGAAGTATAGAGACACAGACAAATCAAGAAAGGCGATTTCACAGTATAAGTTGTAGAAAGGACACGGCCAACATTGCTATCCTTATATTTGCAGATATGCTTTTATTCTGTTTCAGGGAGGAGGACTTTTAAGATGATAAATTCCAGGAAAGTCGTGGGATCACTTTCCATGTGGTACACTGGTTACATTAGTTCCTTTTTTTTAACCGATATATTCTGGATGCTGGGTCTATGCCAAGTGAGTCACATTAGATACTCAAGAGTCATGCTCCATTCCTGCTTGCTGGGTTCTAACCATTCCTGGTCATGTGGTGAGTGGTGTATATGCTAGTCCAGGAAGACTGTATTTTGAACTCAGTGGGACCCTACAGAATTCAGTCCCTGGGACATGCTAGTCCAGGCAATGCTTCCTAAAATCTAGAGTGGGAAGGGCTCAAGTTGTTCACTTATGCAAATACAATGATGAGATAAAATATGACCTGAATTATTACAGAACAATTATTATAAACTTCCCTCCAGTGCATGAATTTTCATGCATGGGCCTCTAGTTATAATAATAAGATCCTCTTCTCTGCAGAGGTTAGAAGAACAGAGATGTGGCAGGTTCCAGCAATCCTTTCCAGAGGTGTGTTTATAGAATGTCACAGTTAATCTGTGGGGCACAGACCTGGGACATCAGTGCATTCTTTTCCTTTGCATCATGCTCTCAATGTTATGCCTCATTGTTTTAAAGGCAAGGAGAAATGAACAGCCTTTGGAGAGAATAACAGAAGTGGGATGTGTACTTATTTGCTATTGACTTGCTCGTTCATTCATTCAGTCAGTCAGTCATTCAACAAGTACATGTTGAGCCCTTACTGTAATCTAAGTGTCAGCTGGGACATTGACATACAATACTGAGTAGACATACATGATCTCTCTGGATACTTATAACTTAGTGAAAAGACAGATGCTGATTACATAATTTAAAAAGCATGTAACTGCAAGCTGTGCAATGTATTGCCAGAGAAAAATTCAAGTAATTCTGAATGAGGGACTGGTGAGAGGCCATTGTTACTTTTAATTAAGATCATCTGAGAATGACATAGTAACCAAAATACAACCACCATCAGTTTAGTGCTTTGCAAGCAGATAGATATGAATATAATATCTGCCCCATCATTAACTGGCCAAGTGATACTGGCAATTTACAAACCTTTCCATGCTCATTTTCCACATTGAACGATGACCAGGGAGATAGTGCTCCCCTCTGACAGCAGCTGGGAAGATAGACTTCAGCAATAACTTTGAAGCATTTAGGTCACTATCTGGCAAAGACTAAGCTGCAGTCAGTGCCTTGTTAGATCATCACCAGTAGTGTGGACTATCTGAGGGGACAACATTATGTTCCCCCCAAAAATTCATGCTTCAACCTCAGGACTGTGTATTTGTTACCTTAGATGGCAAAAGAGGCATTGTAGATATCATCAAGGTTACTAATAACAGTTTACCTTAAAATAAGGAGATTATATTGGATTATCCAGCTAGGTTCAATGTAATCACACGAGGGAAAGGTAGAAGGGGAAGGCAAGAGATTCAAAGCACAAGAAGGACTGCACATGCCATTGCTGGCTTGAAGATGGAAGGGGCTACATATTAGGGAAATGAGAACATCAGTCCTACAACCATAAAGGAATTCATACTGCCAACAACCTGAATGTGTCTGGGAGATCTTCTCCCAGAGCCTCTAGATGGCTGCCAGTTTCATTTTTTCCCATGAGGCTTTGAACAGAGAACCAAGTAGAGCTTGATAAAACTTTGTACTATTGTTTTAAGCTGCTAAATTTGTGGTATTATGTAACAGAGCATTAGGAAATGAATACACCATTACTTTCCATATTTTTAAACTTCAACACGTATTAATAATAAGATCCAAATCTCAAAAAATATTGAAAAATGTTATTGAGATAATTTACATAAAATAAAGATAAAGTATTTTAGTCAATAATTTGATGAGTTTTGAAATCAATACATTCATGTGACTATTCACAATAACCATGCTATAGAGTGTTCTCTCACCACATCGCATCTACTCCTACCCCTTGGCAGAGAACTCCTCCTCTACCATCCTAGAAACACAGATTTACATGCTGTTTCTTTGTTTTTTCTAATGTCATATCATCAAGTGGTTTTGTATCTGCCTTCTTTTACTTAGTATAAATTCTTTGGAGACACTTTCATGTTTTGCATGCATCATTTATTTTATTGCTGAGCAGTGTACCATTGTATAGCTGTTTGTGTCACATTTATTCACCAATTGGTGCACATGTGCACTATTTTTAAATTTTTTACTATTATTAATAAAGCTGCCATGAACATTCAAGTGCAAGTCAGTGAGATTATGTGTAGTTACTTCTCTTGGGTAAATATCGATACTTAGGAACAGGCCTTTGGGGTCAAATGATAAATATAGGTTTAACTAGGAGGGACTATTAAACTGTTTTCCATGGTGGACATAACATTCTGTATTCAAACTAGCAATGTAGAAGAGTCCCATTTGCTCCTACTCCTCATCAGCACTCACTAGTGCCAATCTTCTTAATTCTAGGCATTCTGTGCAGGTGCTATGGTAACTCTTTGTGCTTTTAACTTGCATTTCCCTATTGACTAGTGGATTGTATGACTTTGATATTGGGTTGTAAATATTTATATATTATGGATGGAATTTTTCTATCAGATACCAGTCTGTAACTTATATTTTATTCTCTTATTTGTGGCTTTTGAGAAGAAATAGTTTTGAGTTTTGATGAAGTTTAATTTGTCAAATTTTAACTTCATAGTTAATGCTTTTGGTGTTCAATCTAAAAAACTTTGCTTGCTTAACCCAAAGCCACAAGAATTTTGTTTTCATTTTTTTTTTTACATAGTTTATGATTCTATCTCTTATATTTATATCTCTGGTCCTTTCAGTTAATTTCTGTATATGTGTGAGGTAAAGGTTGATGTACATTATTTTTCATATGGCTATTCAATTTATATAAAAGGCTATAAAATTTTCACTGCATTACTTTGAAATTTTTCGTAAATGATTACATAAATGTTGGTTTATTTTTGGACTCTTTATTCTGTTTCATTGATCACTATGTCTATCCTTATGCCAATATCACACTCTGTTGTTTTCTACAGTTTTATGGTAACTTTTCAAAATGGGTAGTGTAAGTTCTTTAATAATGTTTTTTTTCAAAAATTATTATTTATTAACATCCTTTCATTTCATCTGAATTTTAAATCAATTTTCCAACTTCTCCAATAAATTTTGCTGAGATTTTGATTGGGATTGTATCATGCTTATATAGCAATTTGTGTAGAATTTGCATCATAAAAATATTAACATTTTACTCATGGACATGATATATATCTCCATTTTAATTAGTTTCAGCATTGACAAAGTTTTAAGTGTACACATCAGAGCTTTTTTAAAAACATTTTCCCTGCAAGTATTTATTATTATTGTAGTTAAGCCATGATTCAGGATTCCAGGGTGGGATGTAATACCTAGGTTCCCTTTTATCTCCCTGGGAGAAGGATGAAGGACAGAGGACAGGTGGGGTGCATTCAGTTCAAATCCTCCAGGGAACGTACCTTCTGCTTGGTGGTCATCCTAGGCTGAAACCCAGGATATGGGTACCGGTACACATGCCAGTACCATTCACACACAGAGACAGTCAACCCCTTTAGCAGTCATTGTCTACTCACAGGGTGGAAGTCCAGGTAGTTCTGTGAACAGTTCCTGGTCTGGTTCTGGTTGGGGAAGTGTCTGCCAAAGGAGCAGTCTGGTAGTTATTGATTTTGGCCTTGATGTCTTCTGCCAGGTTGCTGATTTTTAAAGATGCCCCCGAAGCTGCTAGCAGCTCAATATGACCTCAGCAAAGAGCCGGAGCATCTTTTGTTACTTGTATTCATAAGTATTTTCAATGCTAATATGAATGCAAAGTTTAGTATTACAATTATTTTTTGATAGTACATAAAATATAATTGATATTTGCATATACTATATATTTGATATAGTATCCTGAAACTGTCTAAACCCATATATTATTTTTTATTAGTTAGTTTGTAGATTACTTTAAGTTTTTCACATTGATGATTATATTGTCTACAAATAAAGGAACTTTGACTTCTTTTCCAATGTGTATACCATTTTTCTTTCTCTTTCTTTATTGGCGAAACACATTTTCTGTAACACAGGACATAAACCGAGGATTTTTATTTTTTACTCCTTTCAGTATAATGTTGAAGAGAAGTGATAAAAGTAGAAATCCAGTCTTCCTATGTTGGAGAGAATGGGCCCAACATTTCATTATTAAATATGATGTTGGCTGTTGGATTTTTATAGATGTTCTATGTCAAATTAAGAAGTTGTTTTCTATCCTGAATTTCCTAAGAGTGTTTATCATCAGTAAATTATTGATTTTTTCCCTTTTTTGCTCATCCACTGTTGCTGGCAGTGCCATAGATATCTATCAGATAAGGGTTACATATCACAGAAGACGTCAACAGATCAAGAAGGTTTTCTTTCAGTAAAATAAATGATTTGCAGCTCATTCTGAAATTTGACAGCTTTTGTACACTGTGCCACACCCTGATCAGTAAATATCAGTGTGGTACAGAAAGTTCAAATCACTCTCTCCACTCATTATGCATTATTATCAAGGTTTCATGATAAACATTTGATGTTTTATAAAGTCAATTCCATTACTAATTTTATTCACTTTGAATTTAACTTCCTTATGCAAGTGCTTTGACTGTGAACCAAGTAATAGATTCAGTAAAGGACCAATGTCACGGGCAATGTTCTAAATGTAAGTTTCCCAGGAAGCTAAGCTGATAAGAAAACATGGCTAAACCTCCCAAGAGCTCTGCTGTGGCTGCTAAGTGACCAGAAAGGGATCTTATAGATTATTTTTATTATTGAGAGTATTACAGATGTCATCTCTTTTCACCTTTTCCCCCACTGTTCCCTTCCATCCAGTTCTTGTCCCTCACCTCCCTATTGTATGTGTCCCAGAAGTTCTTTGGTTAATCTCTTCATACCTCCCTTCGCTGAGATTAATCAGTCTATTCCATGCTTCCATGTCTCTAGATCTATTTTGTTTACCAGCATATTGTGTTCATTAGATTCCACATATAAGTGAGATCATGTGATACTTGCTTTCTCTGAAAGGTTTATTTCACTTAGGATAAGTATAAGGACACAAAATTAATATATAAAAACTGATGGCATATTTTATACACCAATAGTGAACTCTCAGAAAGAGAAACTAAAAAAAAAAAAAAAATTCCATTTACCATTGCAACAAAAAATAAGATACCTTGGAATACCAAGGAGGTAAAAGACCTGTACTCAGAAAACTATAGGACATTGAAAAAAGAAATATATAAAAACAAACAAACTAAAGGAAGAATGTATCTTGTTCATGGATTGGAAGAATTAACATCACTAAAATCTCCATACTACCCAAAGAAATCTATAGAGTCAATGCATTCTCTATTAAAATACCAGCTAGAAGTATATTTCACAGGTCTAGAATAAATACCCCCAAAACATATATGGAACCTAAAAATATCTAGAATAGCCTCAGCAATCTTGAAAAAGAACAAAAAAAGGGGGGGGGGTCACAGCATTGGAAATCAAATTTACTACAAAACCATTGTAATCAAAACAGCCAGTTACTGGTAAAAGAACAGGCATATAGATCAATAGAACAGAACAAAGAACCCATAAATTGTCATCTGCTCTTTAGGCCTCGGTGGTAATTCCACCTCAGTGTAGCTAGACCTTCACTTTCTCTTTTACATTGCCTACTTTTTCAACGAATAGAAGTAGCATTATTGGTCATCTGTGTCCATACGTAGTTAGCTACACTTGAAGAGTTAGAGCCAAGTGATTCCTGATTCCTTATTTCAGTAAATTATCAGTTTTACACATTTGACTTGATTTTATTTTGAAAGAGCTTTAGGAGAATCAAATATTTTTTTCTTCTTCTTAATTCATCCTTGGTGAAAGCAGTTACTGATTTAGGTCAAGTTTTTCCTTTGGCAAATCTAAGAGTCTCTTATTAAAGTGACTACATACACATGACTGTTCAAGAAAATAGGTCAAGCACACAGACTGATACTGTTTATGCCTTTCCCCAAAGTATCCAGCATGTTAGAAATTGTGTCATTTGACTCTGTGTTAGTGAAACGTCATAATTGATATCTCTTTTTGTATTCCCCCGAAGCAGAATTATTCCGTTCAGATCTAGGGATCTATGAAATAAAGTATGATGAATACTGATCTTAGAGAACATAGTTTACATGACAATTGCTGTCAATGATCTAGAGGAGAAAGACTAAATTACTGACTAAGCAGTATTTTAGTAATCACTATGGCATTAACTGATTGGTTTTCTGAAGATGAAAATGATGCATTTGAGAAAGTGGCTACTGTGGCCGGAAATGTTGAGTGTTGTTAAGATTAAGAAGTGTAATGGCTGTTGTATAAAGGAAGGAACTCCTACCTTTTGCAACAGCATGGGTGGAGCTGGAGAGCATTATGCTAAGCAAAATAAGCCAGTCAGAGAAAGATCAATATCACATGATCTCGTTCATTTGTGGATTATAATGAACAACATAAACTGATGAATAAAAGCAGATCTGGAGACAGAAGCATCGATCAGATGCTCAAACCTCAGAGGGAAGGTAAGGGAGGGTGGGGGTCATGGGGAGAGATCAGCCAAAGAACGTGTATGCATGCATATCAGCATAACCAATGGATGCAGACAACAAGAGGTGAGGGTGAGAGCATAATTAGGGGAGTGGGAGGGACAATGGGGGATAAGGACATGTATGTAATACCTTAATCAATAAAAAAGGAAATATAATGGGACTAGCATATAATTGGGAAATTAAAAGACACCAGTAAATCTCAGTAGTTATTCAACTTAAGGTGTACTTGAATTAATCAGTAAAGCGGTTCAGTGATAAGCCCATACTGCGTTAAGTCAATGAGGGAATCCTGTAATTCCAAATTCAATGCATGAGCTTAAATATTGTCCCTTTTAGTGGTCAGAGAACCTTGCATTGAAAGAAAATGTGGCCAAGTGTTGTAGAGCCTTTTATGTTGATCAATTCTGAAGTGTTTCTTCTTGTTCCAGATTTCAAGTTTTTAAATGTATGTTTCAAAGTCTTTTGTTTGAAACTGTTTTCGTCATCATGCACATATTAAAACATAGTTTATCGTTGTTTGTTTATATATCAACCTAAGCAAGTAATAGATAGTCAAGTCATTTTTTATTTAGATTAAAACATGGTTCATTTCAATGTTTCCATTTTTACCAGCAAAACTCTGGACAATGGACAAGTGCAACACAAAGGGTGACTTATGAAAAAGCCTCTCTGATGCCAGGAACAACAGCACAGAGTGAAAGTTCTCCCATTTCCCACTCTGGCTTTGCATACGATCTTCCGTACGGCTTCCCTTGAAAAATAATGCCAGCTTTAGTAGTAGACTTGGGAGTTTCAGATCAACCAGTGTATTTTGAAGCACTTTCAGGATTATTCTCTGAACAGTTGCTGAGAAGTTGTTATTTAATGCGAACCTCCATGGGCAATGTAAACATCCAGGAAGGGATCTGCCCTCCAGCTGGCTTCATCCTGTGCCATCTCTGATTGTTGGGCCTTCTTCTAGATAGAACCACTTGGATAGGGTCCTTGCTCCTAACCATGCCTTGGCCTTCCTGAGAGCATCAAATACATGCAGTGCCCATATTTACATTTACAGAAGCATCAGACAGAAGTCAGATGCAAAATAACCAAATTTTACCTCTAAGATGGTCACAAAATGCCCCCTATGTATTTTCCTTCTTTCCACCAACTAGAAAGAGGTATGATTATCATGGTCTGAAGAGGATTTGCTAATTTAGAGAGGTACAAATTTCCCACACACCAAATATGTCCCCAAGCTGGTTACTTGATGCCTCCATTCATCTGGTCCAGCTCATAGCCAACATTTCTACAGTCTTCTGGTCTTTAGTCTGCTTTCATACTCATTATTTTATTTCATACACAAACATACCTTCTCCAAGCATTTCCTGATTTTCTAGGGCAAAAAGCTGGTGATCAGAATGATGAATTGTTTAGTGTCCAAACCAGCAAAGTTGGACTTGAAGCAGGAATGGTGGTGGCTTCACATCCGTTGCACACTCCCAAGAATCATAGCTCTCTGTCACCCTGATTTCCTGCCTAGAGTGAGATCGGATGGTTTTTATCTCTCTGCTGACTTTCTGCTAGCCTTTGTGGCTGTGGATCCCACCAGCTAATCCATCAATTCGCTCAACTGAGCATGAGGATTCTGTAATGTATTTCTTATGTTTTTTATTGTTAATTTCAACATTAGTTATTTTGAGACAAGTTCCTTAAGAAGAATTCCTGGGAAAGCTGTCCACTTCTGATGGATTGGTGGCCAAGTCCATTGCTGGTACCTCTACATGGTAATAGATTTGTAGTTGGGCATGAGGCTGCCCAGACAGACCCTGGCTCCCATCTCCCACGTGGGTAGGAATGACTGTGCGAACAAAAGAGATTTGTACCAGCTTGGGGTCTATGTCTTAAGATATCCAGGCAAGTTTACTTTTCCCTTCCCTTGAGTTGGGATAGAGAACTTTTCTGCCATCTGGACTCAACTATGCAAGTAATGGGAGAGAACTCAAATCTAGCCTCTGAGGGTCTCCTGGGACAGAGCTACCTGCTGGCCTAGAAAGCTCAACTAGGATCCGAGAGAAATAACTTACCTGTTGTAAGTCACTAGATTATTATTAGATCTCTTTTGTTATAGCAGCCAAACTTAGCCAAGCTAATGTAGTTTGCTGTGCTAGGTGGTGTTCCAGGACCAAACCAATGAAAACTGCCCTCATGAAGCTCTCCTTCGACTGCAGGAGAAAGATAGCAAACATACTCCATTAGACAGTTATCTGTGCTGTAGGGGCTAGAGGGGTAAGGACGGGAAATGAAAACATCAGGGGAAAGAGTGAAATTTTAGAGGGGGCAGGAAAGGCGTCAGAAAAAAAGAGACTTTTAAGTAGACATCTAAAGAATACATGAGAGCTAGCCATATGCAGAAGACACTTTTGGAGAAAGCACTGCAGGGAGAGGGAACAGCCAGTGCAAAGGTCCCCAGTTAGGACCAAGCCTGGGAAGCTTGAGGAAGCCGAAGGAGGTAATCAGCTGTTACTTTCTATGGACTAAAGCATTGCAAATCTTAGTGGCTTGAAAGCACAGTCAGTTATTAGCTCTCAATTCTGTGGGTTAGCAATGTTTGGCTTAGCTGAATAGGCCTTTCACGGGTCTTATGGGAACTGATGGCTCCAAAGGAATGAGATAGTCTGAGGTGGCTCCACTCTGGGATTGGTGCTAGCTGTTGGCTGGATTTCTGTCTCGCCAGGTGGTCTCTCACCTTCAAGGAAGCTAGCTCATTTATTTATTTATTATTTTTTTTTTTCGCAGACATTAATAGCAGCAGAAAGAGCTAGTGTGGTTGCTGCCAGCTCCCTGAAGCGATGACTCTGCAGTCCCCCACCTGCTCTTTTGCCACTTTCTACTTATCAGAGCAAATCACAAGGCCAGGATGAACCCAAGGGGTGGAGAAGTAAGTGGCCCCTCTTACTGGGAGTCATGGCCAGGTCACACTGAAAGCAGCATGTTGCGGGGGTTGGATGAACCCCCGTGGCCATCTTTCCATTCTCCGCTGCAAGGGGAAGTGAGGAAGGCAAGGTTGCAAGTAACTGGGGCTTCATCACATGTTAAATCTGGTTCTCGTGACTTTGTCAAGATAATTCACTTCAGACTTTGGCCAGTTATATTAGGATTTCTCTAAAAATCATTGGAAATAGATTACCTAAATGAATATTGTGAATATTATGTATTTCTGGAACAATTCAGGAAATCATCTGGCTATTAGCCAGTCAGAATAGTACCACTATGACACCACTACTGCTAAATATATGTATTTCGGGCTTACTGGGACTAGGCAAAAACCTTTTATTCCTTATGTCACCTAATTCTGAGCTGCAGCACCAATTCCCAGAGAGAATAGGTTTCTTTCCTAAGATGGCTCATGTGGCAGAGCTGGGATCTCTACCTACGCCCATCCAAACCCAGAGCCCGAGCCTCTTCCCCCATGATCTGCTGTGGCCACCGAGATCCGGGCATGGCTCCGAGCTACCGGAAGTTGTGAAGTCAGAGGCATCGCCCTGGGAATAGTGTCCACTTCCTCACTTCTCCCAGTGTGCTAGCAGAGAAAGGAAACTACAAAAATAACCAGCAGAGGCTCCAGAGGAAGAGCCAGAGAGGCACTTCTCCATTGGTTTTTTTTTTTTTTTTTTTTTTTTTTTACTAATATGGACTTTCTCTGTCTCGAGGAAGTACTTTGTTTCAAAAATAGCTGATGCTTTTCCAAGAGGAGACTTGGAGCTGTTAGCCATTCACTTCATGCCTCAGATGCATGGCTGGGCGAGAGGCGGGCCGCCATCCCAGAGCCTGCAGGAGGCAGATAGCCTGCTGGTCTCCGGAACTGCCAGGACAGGACGGGGTTTTCTCATTCCTGCTGGTGCCCAGATATTTCTGCCCAGGGGTAAAGGGGACAAAGAGATCAGTAGGAAGGGAGGGTTTTCCCCTCTTTGTTCCCTTAAGTTGGAATTGCTGGTGTTGAGCAAGCATCTGAAAACGCAGCTGAGGTGACTGAACAAGTTGGTTAAGGATAAAGATTTGTCCCAAGAATAACTTTTGAGCTTTCCTAATTGGAATTTGCCAGCATTCATAATCAGAGGTGCTTGTTTAAACAGGTACAATTTGGAGGTGGAGGGCAGATGCCGGAAAGGTGGCAATGAAAAAATCGACATCTAGTTTTATAAGAATAAACTAAAGTGGCCATGTGCTACACACTGTTCTTACAGTTTACTTGTATTAGAGCTTCTAATCTGATGCGACCCCTATGAATTAGGCAATGTTATTTTCTCTCCTTTATATTTGAGGAAACTGAGGCCCAAAGAGGCTAAATAAAGTGTTGAGTGTTGTAAGCAAAAGGAGGCAGAGTTCCACTTTCCAGAGACTTCCGTTTCCTTTCCAAATGGCCTGATGATTGTTTCTATGCCACCTGTGTGTACATGTGTACATGCATGCTTGTGTGAATGTGTGTGTGTGTGTGTGTGTGTGTGTGTTATGTGTGTGCATGTGTGAGCTGTGTTTGGCAGGTATGCATTTGCCTGCATAACTCTTGTCAAAATGGTACTGGCTTCCCAACCTCAGGGGGCCCTTTATCCTCTGACACCAGTGCTTCATTTATCACTTGCCATGTCTTATCAGCCTGCAGTCCCTGGAAAGCCATTTCTCCTGGAAGATGGATGTAGACAGTGCTTTTTGGGGAAAGAGAATGTTCTGTTTTCACAAGCCCCACTGCTGAGTGTTTTCAGCAGACATGGATATGCTGTGATTTAAGGGCCAGGTCCTGCTCAGAGTCTGCTTTGTAGACTGCTCTGACTTCTTGTCTCAGGGGTGGATTTAGTTTATGTTATTATACAGGCTAGAAAGCAGACTTCTTTCTGCAAAGAAAAGTTAAAAGTGAAGAGTAGATCAAGGTGCCTGATAAGTAAACTTATCTTTATGCACATGAGTGTATGTGAGCTTATTTAAATACTTTGTATACTTCATCATATATTATGTATTAGAATTGACCTCATTTGGTAGCAAGAAAGCATCTTTTTTTTAAAACAGATAAAAAATCATTTGTGTTTATAGCAAAACCTTAAGTCAGATTCCACCATACCAATTATCTTAGCTTGGCTACAACTTAAATTTGTAATATATAAGAAGAATCACTTGCTTAAAATGAATAATACAACTAGAGCTTGAGGCTTACATAGAGTATATTAAAGATTATATCTCTGGTTCTTCAGTATATAACATATGTAAATTGATGTTAATTACAATATAGGACTGGTCATCCATTAAAATCTTCCAACGTTTTAACAGTTCAAATTACTAGATGTGAAATTACTCAAAAGAATTGACACTAAAGTTGTTTAACATTTATTATAATCCAAAATATTTCTTATTCCAGAACTTATCCCTACCTGCTGTGTCCTCATTAGTACTATTTATATTCTTTGAAATGCTTATCAGATTCTATATTACTTAGATTTCCCTGTGTCTGTCTGCTTTTTTAACTGAGATGAGTTTCAGTTATTCAAAAGGCCTAGCTAGCATAGTGCTTCCGGAGGCTGTGAGACTCAGAAAGAATTGTGTCTCCATGGCTCCTGGCATTCGTTCAAACTTTAGTGTTCCTTCTGCCTGGAGCTTCTATTTTCTAGAATAGATTTCATACATTTAGTGTTAATTGTTCTTTAGAGGTTTGGTAGCATTCACCATGGAAACAATCTGTGCCTAGAGATGATCTTTTTCAGATATTAGTTACAAATTGGATTTTCTTTAATAGTTCAAAGGCTATTCAAAATACAGGTTCTATAATGGGTAAGTTGTGGCAGTTTATGCTTTTCAGTGACTTGTTCAATTTCAACTAAGTTGTCAAATTTGTGTGTGTATACTTGTCTGTTTTATTCCCTTAATATAATTTCAATATCTGTAGGAACTATAGTAATATCCATATTTCATGGTAATTTGTATCCTTTCTCTTTTTCTTCTTTTAAGTCTTAATAGACGTTTGACAGTTTTCTTGATATTTTCAAAGAAAAAGCTTTTTGTTTCACTTATTTTTTCCTATTGTTTTTGTGCTTTTAATCTCAATGATTTCTATTCTTTTATATAATTTTCCTTCCTTGGATTCCTTTGTCTTTACTTTTCTAGTTTCTCAAGGTGAATACCAAGATCTTTGACTGAATACCTCTCTCTTTTCTGATATAAGCATTAAGTGCTGTAAGTTTCCCTCCGAGCACTTTAGGCAAGTCCCACAAATTTTTATAAGTTGTATTTTCATTTTTATTAGGTTCAATGTATATTATTTTATTATCTTGAGACTTCCTCTTTGGCCAATGGAATACTTAAAAGTGCATTAGTAGTTCCCAACTGTTTGGAGATATATTTCTGTTTTTGAATTCTAGTTTGATTCCATTGAGGGCAGCAAACACAGTCAGTATTATTTCAATTCTTTAAAATGTGTTTCTTTTCTTTTGTGACTCAGAATATGGTCTCTCATAATATGTCAACTGGATCTTGTTGATTTACAGTGTTGCTGGGTTCTCCCATATTCTTTTGGAGGTGTTCTGTCCAATTGTTCTGTGAAGTGCAGAAGGAGGGATAAAGTCTCAAATGTAATTTGGGTTTGCGATTTCTCTTTTCCCTTATACCAGGTTTTACTTTACATATTATGCAACTCTGTTGTTTGGTGTATATATACACTTGGGATTATGTCTTCTCAGTGGCTTGACCCTTTAATTGTTATGCATTGTTACTATTCTCTTTAACTGAAATCTACTTTATCACATATTAATATAGCTTTGCTTCCTCTTTTGATTAATGTTTTAATGTTATACCTTTTTTCCTATTTTTCTTCCTACTTACCTATTGAGGAGATAGAAGAAGAACTGGGAAGTGGAGCAGTGCAGATGTAGGCAGAAGACAGCTTGCAGACTGCACCACAAAGACAAAATAACATAATAGAACTAGACTCAGTTGGGCAGGGAAGACTAGACCCAGCTAAGCAGGATTGCTAAGGCAACCCAGCTGAGTGGGGAAAGAAGGGTGTGCACAGAAAACATAATGTATGGATGTTGCTAAGACAGGCAACTTGCAGATAACCAATCACAAGGCACTGAGACATATAACCAATTCCAAGAATGTGGCTAAGGCAGAATTCTTTGAAAGAACCAATCAGAATTTAGCAAGCATATATCTACCCCTAGACAAAGAAGCAGGAACATATTCACCACCGCCCCCACCCCCATCTCTCTCTCTCTCTCTCTCTCTCTCTCTCTCTCTCTCTCTCTCTCTCTCTCTCTCTCTCTCTCTCTCTTTCTCTCTCTCTCTCTAAAGTTCCTGAGGCGGATCCTGCACCCACATGGAACCCCACACGTGCACTAATAAACTTTAATTAGCTTGGATACAGAACTACACCTGGCTACAACATGGAGGAGAAGCTGTTGACACTGACCTACTTTTGGACTCCCAGCTGCACCTTTTTCTAGGACTGGCTTCTTACAATAAAGTTTGCTTTTACTAACCATTTTTGCCCACAGATTCACTCATTGATTTTTTGAGATAGCGAACTCAGACTAGAGACACCTCATTTTGGTTTTACTATGTCATCACGTTTGAAATGAATTTGTTATAGGCAATATATAGTTGCATCATGATAGTCAATCTACTTTGCCAGTCTGTCTTTTAAGTAATCTATTTAGACCATTTAATATAACATAATTTTGAATTGTTAAGGCTTACGTGTACCATTTCATTTTTCTTTTCTATTTAATCCCAGTTTTTTTCAATTCTCTGTCTTTTTTTCACAGCTTTCTGTGGGTTACTTGAAATTTTTAAATTTCATTTTTATTTATCTCTGTGTTTTTTAACCTCTTAAAATCTCAGTCTATTGGTGTCAATATATACTGGTTTGACTCAAGGTTAGAAACTTTACCTTCTTTTATATTCTAGTTTTGGCTTTGTTCAAAATACAATTGTCTTAAATATTTCCTCTACAAACTTTTGGAGCTACACCAGAAGGTGTTATCATTTTTATTTTAACCATCAAGTGTAATTTGGAAAACTCAATAGGAGAAGAAAAATATATTATCTATATATGTATTTTTACCTCTTCCATTGTTTGTTCTTATTTCCTGGTGTGCCAGGTTTCCTGATTTTATCATTTCCTTTTTGTTTAAAGAACTTCATTTAGTCATTATTTTGGTTTGCTCTTCTGGCAGCAAATTCTTGCTGTTGTTTGCATCTGAGATGTATTGAGTTCTCTTTATTGAAGAGTATTTCATAAATCAGGGTTCTGGTTGTTGTTGTTTTTTTTCATCATTTAAAAACATTGTGGACACTAATTTCTGAAGATAATTTCACTCTCATTCAAATTGACTTTCCCTTGAGAAAAGGTATTCTTTTTCAATTGCTATTTTCAAGATATTTTTGCTTTGTCTTTCCATTTTATTAGTGGGACTATAAATCTTTTGGTATGATTTTTTTGGGTTTATCCTATTTGGAATTTGTCTAGTTCCTTGCATCTTTAGGATTATGTCTTTTGCTAAATCTGGTGATTTTTCAGCCATTATTTCACTGACTAGTTTGTCAAGCACAGTCTAATTCTCCCTCCATATATGACTGTGTCTGTATCCTAATCCCTTCCCTTCTCTTAAGAGCACATTTATATTGTGTTAAGGCCAATTCCAATGACCTCGTTTTACCTTAATTACCTCTTTAGGGCCCCTGTCTCCAAATATAGTCATCTTCTGAGGTACGAGGAAGGTCAACATAAGAATTTTTAGGGGACTCAGTTCAGCCCATAATAGAAGCTGAAGGCATGATCATTGCTGTTGGTAAGCTTGAAGTTCAGTGAGAGGGTGGAAGAGGCCATGTGAACAGAAAGAAGAGCACTTGCATTAGCCTGTTTGGCTGCTCCTGGATTCAGAGGAGGCAGCCAGGTCTGGGGCTGCACCAACAGAGGCTCACTAACTGAAGTAGATCTTATGCTGGATGTTCAAGGAAGGTTAGGTCCAGCTTCAGGGAAGGACGCTTCTAAGCTACAAAGGGCATGTTATTCTTGCTTTGTTCTCCTCCAGCTATAAATGAATAAAGAATTCTTATTTGCACAGGGGAACTGAACACCAGGAGTGTACCTCCTCGTCCAGTCTGATAACTGTACACTCTTATAGTCTAGAGTTGCCCAACAATACTCACAAAGATACGTCATAATTTTTAAAAAGATCAATTTATTTACACATTTTGAAGGAAACTGATTCTTATATTTGCACAAAATAGAAAACAAATTACACATTTTAACACAACATTTTGTTAAGAATTCGTGCCCTACTCAGTTTGGCTTAGTGGCTAGAGCATCGCCCCGCAGACCAAAGGGTCCTGGATTGGATTCCGATCAAGGGCACATACCTTGGTTGCAGGCTCCTGGCCCTGTTGGGGTGCGTGCAGGAGGCAACCAATCGATGTGTCCCTCTCACATTGATGTTTCTGTCTCTCCCTTCCCCTTCTACTCTCTCTAAAAATCAATGGAAAAATATTTTTGGGTGATGATTAACAAAACAAAACAAAAAAGAATTCACATGTCCTGGAGATATACACTTTGTCATTTATTTTACCCAACATAAATGCGCTTAAATATATCAACCGAATTTTCTTTTACTTCAAAAGCCCATGCGAACTAAAGGTCCAAGCATGAACTGGTTTGTTTGTCTGTGCATTTATTTATTTATTTATCGCCTCTCACCTCAAACAAACACACATTTTGTATCGGATTCAAACAACCTAGTGCAGTCTCCGAGCAGCAGTTGGAAGAGGGGGGAAATGGCAGTCTCCTTACAGACATGTTTAGTAAATGCTTTCTTATTTTAATCTTTCGTTATGATTTATAGAAGTATGCAAAGTTTGTCCCAGCAACCCCAGCCTAGGGAGATAAATATCCTTGCTGACTCTTAGCTGCGTTTGGCAATTTATTCATGGCTAATTTTTACTGCACCCCTAAGGAAATAAGAGCACTGTGTATTCTAGGGAAAAAAAACATTCCTTTCACATACTTCATTTTCCGTGGCTGTGTGTGCGCGCTGTGTGAGCGCTGTTCGGTGGCGGGGAACAGAGTGGCTCTGTGGAGCGGCTGCTCCTGTCTCGGGCAGCAGACTCCCTGTCTGCGTGGGGAATTCCTGCCCCTGGCCCGAGCCCACAGGCCGCGCTCAGGACCGGCCAGGGCGCCGGGCACACACCCCTCTCTTTCTTACTTGGATAAGGATCTGTGCCCTGGAGACTCTTCCATGGAGCCCAGAAAGAAAAAAAAAGAAAGAAAGAAAGAAGCTTTCATCCTCATCCATGACTGAGAAATTCAAATTGATCTTTTAAAATCAAACTTTCTATTCCATCTTTCATTCAACAGGGGGTGGGGGTGGGGGGGATGCAGATAACAAAGTGATCTAGAAGCCCCACATTTCTTGACTCTGGGGTAGCTATGGAAACCGTAACTCAAAACTCATGTTGCCAGGCCTGCGAGGGCTGCTCTTACCCTGTGTTTCACACGTTCTCCTCTCCTCGGGGTCCTGTCTGAGTGTCTGGACTGGGGGCCCTGTTCTTGACTCTGACCGAGACTCGGTGTTGGACAGCTTAAGGGGACTCCGTCATTTCAGACTTAAGCCAGTCCGCCCAGGAATCTTACTAGGGTTTCCAGAACTGCGTATTTATGTTACTCCACAAAGCCTTGGGCTTTGAACCCAACTGCACGCTTCCATGACACACCTCCGTTTCCCTCCACAGATAAGAGCTCTCTGGGACATGATCATCAGCCTCCTGAAGGCTGTGCATTCTGAGCCATAGGGACAAGGTGTACATTGACAAGAACACTGGTCTGGAGTCTGTGTTGCTGTCTGGTAGCTTGATATGAAAGATCAAAGAATAAAGTGGGACTTGTGGCTCCAAACCTCTCGGCTCATCGGAATCACTGGGGGGAACTTTTGAAAAATAAGGTTCCCGGGGCCCTGCCCTAGGGGGAGTCTGATTCACAAACACGTTTGGGAAGCCTTCGTGGAAAGTGCATTTCTGAGAAGCCCCAGATGTGATTCTGATTGGGGGGAGATGGCGGCCCATTTACTGTGATGAATTCGATGCATTGTGTAATTCCGAGGGACAGGTGACTAGGAAGGAAAGACCCAAAGGAAGACGAAGCCTTGTGAGTCCAGCCTGAACCCCCTCTGTGGCATGCACCGTGGCTGGCATCAGGGAGTGTACAATCTAGGAAGCTGAGGGCTGTCCTTCTCAAAGGGACTCTCTGACTGCCTATCCGGGGGCTCAGAGCATACCCAAAGGGGCTGGGAGGAGGAGCTGGGAGGGTGTTCTCTCTGAGAGGCACTGTGCTTCCTTCAGCACAAGGACACTGGGGACTCAGTAAACATATAACCCCGTTAGAGATGTTACCCTGGTAACCTGAGGGATGTGTGAATTCATACCTAAATTTTCAGATTACAATTGACAATTTCAAGGAGTCCACAAAAAAACTCTTAGAAATAAGTAAATTCAACAAGTTCACAGATTACAAGATCAACATACAAAAATTAATTGCATTTCTTTATACTGACAATGACCAGAGACAACAACAATTAAATAAAAAACTACTTACAAAGTGTGTACTGTATACTGAAACCTATAAACTCTGATGAAAAAAATGAAAGATCCAAAAAATGAACAGGCATGCCTGGCCTGCTTCATGAATTGGAAGACTCAACATACAAAAGAAACTAATTCTCTCCAAATTGGTACACCAGTTTAACATACCTCTTATTAAAATACGAACAAGATTATTTTTATTGTTGACACTATTACAAATGTCCCCCAATCTCTCCCCTTTGTCTCCTCTACCCAGCCCCAGCACCCCGCCTTACCTCCACCTTCACCACATTGTTGTCTGTGTCCATGGGCTATGAATATATGCATATACATTATTTTGGTTTTTTAAAAATTGACTTTTAGAGAGAGAGGAAGGGAGAGGGAGAGAGAGAAACCTCAGTGTGAAAAGGAAATATTGATCATTGCCTCCTGCAAGCTCCCTATCTGGAACATGTGCCCTGAATAAATTTCATTGAAAAGGGTATGTAGATGGTAAATAAACACATAAAGAGATGTTATCAATGTTACTAGCCATCAGGGTAATGCAAATTAAAGCTATAAGAAAATATACCCCTATTTACCTATAAGAATGGTTAAAATTAAAAAATAATGACAATACCAAATTCTGGCAAGGATGCAGATAAACTGCAATATATTGCAGATAGGAATTTCCAATGGCAAAGAGTTGTACAGTTTCATAAAAGAACAAAACAAAACAAGAAACAAACAAACACCATAAACTGCCATTCAGTTGAGCAATTGCTACCCTGAGCATGTATCCAAGATACAGAGACCCATGTCCCCACAAGAATCTGTCCACAAATATTCATAGCAGTTACATAGTCAAAAAATCTAGAAACAGCCAGATGTCCTTTAACACAGGAATGGCTAACAGACTCTGGCATATGTGTACCATAGAATTGTCTCAGCAGTGAAAAGGAACGAATTACTAATACCAGCAACAACTTGCATTGAATATACAGAGGAATATGCTGAGTAAAGAGAAAGCCAGTTCCAAAGGCATGCACTGTGTGATTCCATTTCCATAGCAATCTTAGAATCAAAGAACTGCAGTGATGGAGTATAGATTAGTGCTTGCCAGGAGTCAGGGATGGGAACAGGAGGGAGGACAGAGGATCTACTTAAAAAGCTGCAGCAAGGGGAACTTTACCTTGGTAGAAATGTTCTGTATCTTGACCCTCTCTGTGTCGGTACCCTGGTTGTTATATTGTACTCTGGCTTTGCACAATGTTCCCATTGGAGGAACCAAATGAAGGTTAAAGAAATCTCTCAGTGTTTTTATTTATTTTTTAATATATTCTATTGAATTTTTACAGAGAGGAAGGGAGAGGGATAGAGAGTTAGAAACATCGATGAGAGAGAAACATCGATCAGCTGCCTCCTGCACCCACCCCACTCGGGATGTGCCCGCAATCAAGGTATATGCCCTGGACTGGAATTAAACCTGGGACCCTTCCGTTATCAGGCTGATGTTCTATCCACTGAGTCAGGACTCAATATATATATATGTATATATATATATATATATATATATATATATATATATATATATATATATATATATATATATAACTGCAGGTGAATCTACACATATTTTAAAAAATAAACATTTAATTTAATTTAAAAAAAATTGTATTCTGACCAGGTGCAAATCTTTCAAACTCTTCTTTGTGGAGAATGCTTAGAACTCCTCACCCAGTGCGAGGGAACCTTTGCTAAGGATGCCCGCCTTTTGCAGTTGAGGACAGAGTTGGGCTGCATACTACTGTGACAGCTTAATAGTGCTAAGTATCTCTAGCAGCAGAAGTTCTTAGAGGTAGGAGTTCTTTGTTTGGCTCGTTTAGGAACCTGACTTATCTGAGCTTCAGAAATTCTGAGTTGATCCCATTCTGCTGAATGAAGCCTTTATAACCCTTGAAACAGTGGAACCATGTTCTCTCTACACTCTCCCCGACTTTAACATTAGATGTTTTCTGAGTCATTTGGAGTACTTTGCCCACCAGTTAATTGAACCCTAGATGCTATATATGTGCCAAGATTCAGGTTCTTTCTTCTGCTCCGTCTTCTCCGTCTTTCTTCATATTCATGTAACAACATTCATCCTCAGGTGTCAAATCCAGGCCCAACTCCCAGAGAGAGAAAAGGAGGATGCATCCTTCCCTTTGTCTTTATCTTAAGAGACAGAGTCCTGTTTCCAGAAGCTGTCCACCGCCCACCTGCCTCCAGCAAATTTCCCTCTTCACCTAGTTGGCGAAATCAGGTCATATGCCCATTGCTCATGAGGCCCACTCCCCTGAGGAGGTGGGTGGTTGAGTGAGGAGGGATGGATGTCTGACATATCACCTGTGAGGAAGGACAAACGAGGTGTTCGATGCTGAGAAGGCATCACTCCCTACTAGGTACGAGGCACATGGAAAGTGCTTTGCATTTGCTCCTACGACAACTTCATGAACTTACTAGGTGGAATGCCCAGCTTACAGGGGAAAGTGAGTTTTGCAGTGGTCAACACATGTAGGATCACTGAACTAGTAAGTGACCAGGCTGGGATCTGAAGAGAGTTTAAAAACAGAACTGTCTTCATTCTTAATAAAAGCCTCACTTTTTTGTTGTTAATCCTCACGTGATATTCTCCCCCCTCCCCCCCAATTGATTTCAGAGAGAGTGGAAGGGGGCAAAGCTGGGGGAGAGAGAGAAAAAAAAACCCTAATGCGAGAGAGAGACATTGATTGGTTGTCTCCCACACATGCCCTGGCTGGGCCAGGGATTGAACCTGCAACCAGGTACGTGACCTTGACTGGGAATCAAACCAGCAACCCTTCAGTGCTGATGCTCTAACCATTGAGGAGAACATCAGCCAGGGCAACACAAGCCTCACTTTTGACGGTGGTTATTTTGTGGATTTACATTGTCTCAATGACTTTTATTATATTAATCTGTTTGTTAATCATTTTTGACAAAAGTAAAACTATCTGCTAGAATGACTACTTGATCTGGATGTTGGTGGATGGAATTCAAATGCCCAGCAGAGATTTGGGACTGCTCAGACTTTTTCAAATCTGGGGTTCATCCCTTTGAGCAGTGCAGGCAGGATTAACACAAATGTAGAGGCAGCCTGGAAATGAACAGTATTACATTCTGGCCAAGGTTACCTATTTTTTATGCTGACTTTTCAATTCTCTTAATGGGCACTAGAGAGGTATACTTTTCAGTTCCATCTATTGATCATTCATTGTCTTTAAGGTTTGTGGGTGGGGGTATGGGGCACTGACCATACACTGATTCCTACACAAAGTTCCTTCATGGGTAAATAGCTAATTCTTTAGAACTGTTGTCACAGGTTTCTCAAAGAAGTAAGCCAAGATTCAGGACCTCTTTCTGTAGGAGAAAGAGAAAACTTGAGAGCATGGAAAATTTCCAGTTCCTTATATTGGCATTTTTTACTTAAGCAGAATACTGCATCTTATTCCCACCATCATCCCAAACATCCATGGCTTTAGAGCTCCCCAAGGCGTTGCCTGTTGTTTTGTTTGTTTATGGTATATAATGGGCTTTCGATGAGTGTGTGCTGACTAGCTTTTGGTGGGCCTGGCATCTCTCTTATAGCACCTAGCTATTATAACGCTATTTTACATTAATGATCACTTATAAGAAACAAAACCCAAAGTTGACCCTGTTTTTTTTTCTCTCATTATGATCTTCAAAGCAATTTTGGTTTGGCTTAAGCATCTGTTATTGGAAACGGTTTGTATCAAGTTGCATTTTATCTGTAATTCTTCCTCATCTTAGTTGATCAGACAGTGCCTTCACTCCTTATGGGTATCCCTTCCTACCTAGACTAAATGGAGCTGCTTGTATATATAAAATATGCACTGAGGTTTAATAAGCAAGAGAAGCAGGAGAGATACTTTTAAATTCTCAGCAATGCTCAAATATGTTTGTTTCTCAAAAATAAATACTCAATATAATGTGTGTTGAGAATCCACCTTAGCTAAGCTTGGGTCTGCTTCTAAAGGCAGAAGCGCATGTGTGTGTGCACTTGTGTGCTTGCACTTGAGGTGGCGGTGGGAGGAAATAGCCCTGGAGACTCTCTGTAATTGGATTTAGTCACCATTCTGTATAACTGCTTGTTAAAATATTATGGCACTAGCCATAGGGTGAATACTTATCTGAATTTCACAGTAGTTCCTTTCTAAAAGGTTCCACAGCAGAAAAAGTTTTTAAAGACTGAGTCAGCTTGCTCAGCAATATTATATATTTATTTAATTTTATTTATTTATTGTTTATTTAATAGCTCCTGGGACCTTAGGCTTTGGTACTAATTCATAAAAAGGCTCACTGTGTTTCTCTGAAGTTTATTTTACAGTGAGAGAATCTTTTCAATAAATTATGAACTCTGTGAAATGCATATGCTATATATGGACATTAAGTAATATGTTCACTTTCCTTGGATGATTCTTACATCAAAATGTGTTTTTCAAATTTAAGAGTACAGGTCAGGCACTATTTATTCTATCATGTTTTTTATCTTTAAGTAGCAAATGGTTGCCTTTATCCTTTGCTCTATTAGATCTTATCAACATCCTAATTATTTAAATGAGAATTAGCAATGTTATCAGGAAGGGACTTGTTAGGGGATAATTCTTAAGGCAGATCAAAGAAAAGACAAAATAAACACTTCAGAATGCTGTAGAACCTTTCAGAAAAAGGAAAGAATAGGCCTAAACTAAATTCATATAAAAATTTATATTCAAATAACAGGAAAATTATGTATATTTTTTTCAGACACCAAATGGTTTTAAGATACGAAAAGTAATTTTAATTAATCTACAAGTTGATAGTAGTTCCATTTTACAAATAGAGAAATGATCAGTGTAATATTATGTAACTTGTATAAGATTAAACATGAAACTAATGTTTTAGTCGCAAGGGGCTGCCATCTGCAAACACGCATAACGTATCTTCATAAACTTACAGGTCCCATTGCTCACGGTCATGGCTCCTTTATGTTTGCTGCCTGCTGTGCAAAATAGTAATTGATTCCTTTTGTCCTGAGAATGATCAGTTTTACCATAGCAGCATTTAATGAAACAGTCCATATTCAACCCATAATGCAGAGTTAAATGCCAGAATAGCTTGTGCTGCGGATCCTGTCAAGTCCGGTGACAGGCCTCTATCAGGAGCCCTGGCCTGGGTGACCCACTTATGTTCTTTTTTTTTTTTTTTTTTTAATATATTTTATTGATTTTTCACAGAGAGGAAGGAAGAGGAATAGAGAGCTAGAAATGTCGATGAGAGAGAAACATCGACCAGCTGCCTCCTGCACACCCCCTAACGGGGATGTGCCCGCAACCTATGCACATGCCCTTGACCGGAATCGAACCTGGGACCTTTCAGTCCTCAGACCGATGCTCTATCCACTGAGCCTAACCGGTTTCGGCGACCCACTCATGTTCTGCAGACCCAAGCGTCGTCATCCTTGGAGCCAGCCTAGTTGATGGTTTTCACCCTTTGATCTATTTTGCCTTGTTTTTCTGTTGTGACACAAGCAGATGTGTGACTTATGTCTGCATCATCGTGAAGACTAACCTGTGGTAAAGCCGGCTGTAACCCCTCACCTCTCTGAGGAACAACTGTCACTCACAGAAGCGATTTCACTGTGGGAGCTGGATACCTTCCAATTTACAAACCTTGATCATTTATTACTAGTTAACGACTAATGTCTGCTACCCTCTGAGATGATGTGACAGTCACTGGGCTCTGACTGTGGCTACACAGAGTCAGGGCCCCGGAGGAAGGCATGGCCCGTGGGGTGATAGGCAGACTTCATAGACTGCTCAGACTCGCAGGCCTCCTGGATGAGTCTTCCAAACCTCAGTTTCCTCCTCTGTAAAGCTGGGAAACTAATCATCTTTACCTCATCAGACTTTTGTGATTACCCAATAAAATAACCAGCAAACGGAATTGAAGACAGTGCCTGAAATCAGTAAATAATTGATACACATTAGCTCCATTGTTACCTAGTTGTTATTTGTTTACCTTCCCTAAGAAATGCCGTCAGTAAGTGACCTTTTATTCCAGAAAGATTGTACAACTTCAAGTTCAACATTTTTTCAAACTTCTTAGCAGCAAACAAAACTTTTTTTTTAATTGCCAAACAAAATTATTACAAATGGAAAAGTGTGAAATTTTTAAGACTATTGCTAATACAAATAACATTGTATGTCATTATTCAATAGTATTTTGAAAGATGCTATCATTTTCACAGTGGGAGTTTTTAAATAACTTTCTGTATACTGAGAAGTCCATTTTCTCTAGAGATTTTTATAGGACCTGTAATAATTATGCTATAGCTTTCTGCTATAGCTTTCTTTCTTTTGTTTGTTTGTTTGTTTGCTTTTTAATGATGAAAGTATTACTTAGGTCCTCTTTTTCCTCCATTAACCTCTTCCAGCCCACTCCCCCCACCTCACTACCCCATTGTCTGTGTCCATGGCTTATGCATATATGCATACAAGTTCATTGGTTGATCTCTTCCCACCCACCCTCCCATGCCTTCCATCTCAGGTTCAACATCTGTTCATGTTTCTATGACTCTGGGCCTCATTTTGGTCATCAGTTTATTTGGTTCATTAGATTCCATATGTGAGTGAGATCATGTGATACTTACCTTTCTCCAACTGGCTTATTTCCCTCAGCATGATACTCACCAGGTCCATCCATGCTGTTGCAAATAAGAGTTCTTTCTTTTTTATTGTTCATAGTATTCTATTGTATAGATGTACCATAGTTTCTTATCCACTCACCTGCTGATGGGCATTTAGGCTAGTTCCAAATTTTAGCTATTGTAAATTGTGCTGCTATGAACATAGGGGTGAATATATTCTTTCTAATGAATGTTTTGGGTTTCTTAGGATATATTCTTAGAAATGGAATGACTGGGGTCAAATGGGAGTTCCATTTTTAATTTTTGAGGAAACTCCATACTGTTTTCTACAATGGCAGCACCAGTCTGCATTCCCACCAGTAGTGTACTAGGGTTCCCTTTTCTCCACAAACTCACCTGCACTTGTCATTTGTTGATGATAGTCATTTTGACAGGTGTGAGATGGTATCTCATTTCATTTTGAATTGCATCTCTGTGATGATCAGTGATTTTTAGCATTTTTTTCATATGTCTCTTGGTGGGTTTTTTTTTTTTTTTTTTTTTTTTTTTTTTTGTATGTTCACTTTGGGAAAATGTCTACTACTTAGGTCCTTTGCCCATTTTTTAATTGGATTGTTTGTCTTCCTTTTGTTAAGTTGTATGAGTTCCCTATATATTTTGGAGATTAACTCCTTATTAGATGTAGCATTGGAAAATATGTTCTCTCATGCAGTGAGCTCTCTTATTATTTTGTTGATGGTTTCTTTTATTGTGCAGAAGCTTTTTATTTTAATGTAGTACAATTTATTTATTTTCTCTTTAGTTTTCTTTGCACTAGGAGATATATTCACAAACATATTGCTATGAAAGATGTCTGAGATTTTGGTGCCTATGGTTTCTTCTAGGACTTTTATGGTTTCACACCTTACATTTAATTATTTTATCCATTTTGAATTTATTCTTGTGTGTGGTGTAAAATGGTGATCTAGTTTCATTTTTTTTTTTTGCATGTATGTGTCCAATTTTCCAAATACCATTTATTGTCTTGGCTCAAATTTATTCTCTTGCCTCCTTTGTCAAATATTGAGGGAGCACAGTGCCTTGGGTCAATTTCTGGGTTCTCTGTTCTGTTCCATTGATTTATATGTCTGTTTTTATGCCAATACCAGGCTGTTTTGAGTACAGTGGCTTTGTAGTATAACTCTATATCTGGTATTATGATTCCTCCAACTTTGTTCTTCTTTCTCAATATTGCTCCAGCTATTCAGGATCTTTTTTAGTTCCATATACATTTTTGAAGTGTTTTTTCTAGGTCTATGAAATATACTATTGGTATTTTAATGGGGATTGCATTGAATCTATGGATTGTTTTGGGTAGTAAGGACATTTTAATGATGCTGATTATACCAATCCATATTTGTTTATATTCTTTTGAACTGTAAAGATGTCATATATGCTTAAACTTCAAATAACTCAACAGGTATTTTATATTTTTTGAATTGTTCAATATTCTTACTGAATTTACATAATAGTGTGACCTATTATCATACTCATTAAAATATTCATAGTAGAAGTTTTAATAAGCTCTTTACATGCTCACATTTCTTTCTTAAGAACTATGCAGCAAATTAATTTGAATAATTAATTTTAATATGGCTTGAATATTTTCAATAATATACCATACATTCTTTGTATCACAAAACATTTAAAAAAAATTTTTAAGTTTTTCTATTGTTTTACTTAAAAATATTCAAGATAAGGATCCTAGAATTCTTTGTAAAATTTCAATATACAAGTTACTCTTAAATTTAGTATTTTTTCTCTCATTTTTTGGATATGTTTTGCCTTCCCCCCGCCCCCCCTCCCCACCGCATGGACTTGGCTGAAAAATCCCCACCCATGTGTCACTTCATAGACTGTCACTGTGGTCTGCAGTAGTTAAGGAATCAGTCCACACAGTACAGTTAACTTCATGTTAGGCCCACTGATAGCATCAGACTCACTTTTATAATTTCTGTTAAATATCTTTTTGTTAACCAGCGATTTTTTATTAGTTTTAAAAGGAATTATCAAGAATTCCAAATTTACAATAAGTTTCATAAATGTAATGCATTAAAAATGCCTTCAATTCTATCTTTTTAAAATTTTAAATTTTTTTATTTTGTATTACAGATGTCCCCCATTTTTCCCCTTTGCCCCCTCCTGGCCAGCCTCCACACACACCCCCCCCCCCTCCCCAGACCTTCACCATATTATTGCCTGTGTCCATTGGCTATGCATAAGTACATATAAGCCCTTTGGTTAACCTCTTCCACACTCCCACCTCCCTCCCCTCTGACATCTGTCAGTCTGTTTCATGCACCCAGGACCTATTATGTTTCTCAGTTTATTTTGTTCATTAGATTCCATCTATAAGTGAAATCATGTGCTATTTGTATTTCAGTTAGCATGCTAATCTATAGGTCCATCCATGCTGGTGTAAAGGATAAGATCTGAATATTTTTTATAGCCTCAAAGTGTTCCATTGCATAAATGTACCACAGTGTTTTTTTACCCACTCATCTACTGATTGGCACTTGAGCTGTTTCCAGATCTTAGCTATTGAATAACTAAGCTGCTATGAACACAGGGGTGCATATATGTTTTCTGATTGGTGTTTCAGGATTCTTAGGATATATTCCTGGAAGTGAGAACACTGGGCCAAAAAGCAGTTCCATATTTAAGTTTTTGAGAAAACTCTATACTGTTCTCCACAGAGGCTGCACACGTCTGCATTTCCAGTCTGCACTAGGGTTTCCTTTTTTCCACAAACTGGCAGCACTTGTTTATTGATATTTTATGATGGTAATTAATTTACATTAGTGTCATTTCCCAGAGCAATAGTGAGAACATGCCCCGGAAGGGATTTCACACTAAAAAGCAGCAATGTGGGGACACAGTCTCTTAATGCAAGGATGCTCTTCATGGTGGGCAAGTGGTGTCAGGGAGCTGAGGTGGGCAGAATTTTGAGGAGAAACAATGATCTCTAGGGTAATCCACCAGAGAAAACATTCACAGCTTGGAAATGGAAATTCCACTGTGAGAAGATCAATTTGTTACAATATGTCAGCTGAAAAAGACAACGGGTTACACTGGAATAAACAAGGGAAGTGGCTCTACGACTTCTAAACACAATGCTATGTTTATATTATTGTAGTCCAGTTTTAGTTGGTGGATTACATTTACCAGCCCATCCCAAATTTACAGGGTTTAAAATGTCAAATAAAGACTGACTATTAAACACACACACACACACACACACACACACACACACACATGCAAACAAACAAAAACATGCACACACACAAAAACTAATGTTGGAGTGGTATATTATTGTAAACAGAACTTTCTATTTCATTAACAATATGAAGTCTCTAAACATAACTGCTTCTTGTAGATACTTTGTCTCAAAACAACCATTTAATTTGTTTGTGTCTCATGTGGTCATTTCCTTCCATTTTAAGACTTGAGCCCTGGCTGGTTTTGCTCAGTGGATAGAGCATCAGCCTGTGGATTGAAGAGTCCCAGGTTCGATTCTGGTCAAGGGCATGTACCTTGGTTGTGGGCATATCCCAGGAGGAGGTATGCAGGAAGCAGCTGATTGATGTTTCTCTCTCATCGATGTTTCTGACTCTCTATCCTTCTCCCTTCCTCTCTGTAAAAGAATCAATAAAACATATTTTTTTTAAAAATACTTGAGTTTGTCATAAAAAACAGGAGGTAAAAAATGGTTTCAGGAAAGTAGGGGAAATAGAGAGAGGTTGCTAAAAGGGTATAAATGCTCAGCTATAATGTAAAGAGGGTCTGAGGATCTAAGTATAATATGGTGACTACAGTTGACAACACTGTATTGTATAATTGAAATTTGCTAAAAGAGTAGAACTTAACTATTTTCATCAAAAATAAAAAAATAAAAATCTGAGATGATGGATATGTTAAGGTGGGGGGAATCCTTTTACAACATACACATATATCAAACTACTTCATTTACTTAAAAAAACAAATTACAATGTACACTTTAAATGTCTTATTATTTTATTCATAAATTGTTACTTAATAAAGCTGAAATTTAAAAAAAACAAGTTTTAACATGAATAAGAGAGATGAGCAATATTGAAGATTTTTCAAAGAATCTATATTCTAGATGAAATCAGCACTTTACAAAATGGCTTATAAACATCAGCCAAGGTATAAAGGCATCTTTCAATTATTCTAAAAATGTCTTCTTTATTATATTTTCTCTTTCTTTTGAAGTTTTGTTTTCTGTGGACAGAGCCAAAATAACAAGCATGGAGAACCTGGCCGGAGAAGGCCCTTCTCAGACCATCCCTCTGTCGGAACATGAGCAGAAAACGTTTGTTCCTTTGCCACTCCTCCCACTCTCCCTGTTTTCAAGCTTGTGGTAAATGCTTTTTGTCCCATGTTCTTTCTTCTTCAGTTCGAGACATTTTCTGCACTTGTTACCTTCTGCACTTCTTTCTCTACTGACCTTCGTCTCCTGGACTCAGCAATAAGGGTAGAGAAAATAGCAGAAAGAGCACAGATAGGTTATTTTGCCATAAAAAACAGACCCTCAAAAAAATGAACCACTCTGTTGTTACTTTAGAAGCCTGTTTATGTTGCAGTCAGTTAACAATCCAATTTATATAATTTTAATTAATTAATAGATTATTTTCTCAAAACTCAGTCCCTCTCAATGGCATACGTGGTTAGGGGAGATTGCTCAAGAAAATAGTCATAGTTTATCCTTCAAATACTACGTCATGTCTTTTGGTAACAGCTAAATCATTGCCACCAGGCATGAAATCTGTTGGTGGTGTTTAAATGCCTGTGCACTCAAATATACATTTTCTACTCTGCAACAGAAGAAATACTGGAAAATTCACATTTAGGGTTTTTTTTGGGGGGGGCGTGGGAGGAGGGGAAAGGACTACAACTATAAAATGGAAATTATTTATAACCATTGCTCTTATTCAACCACAAAGGGTGTGGATCACTATTTCATAAAGGTCTATTTGTTGGGTCCAGAACTCAGATTCCAGTAAGGGGAACATAAAATAAAACCCATCATGCATAGTCATAGAGTTGATGTGTTTATTTTTGTGTAATACAATCAGTTCAACAAGAATTTTTTTGAACCATTTAGTAAAATGTGGCCATTATTTACTTCTCCTCCCAATCTTCACTTTATGGGATGGGCGTCTTATCCAGCTGGTAGTTTTACACACTGGAAGGCTTTCGGTGAGCAGTTACATATTCTTTGGAATGTTCTCCTAAGTCACTCAGACTTGAACTGATTTGCTCATGTGTTTGTGTACTTTTGTGCGCTTAATGAGTGGCCAGAAGGCAGGGAGAGGCCATGTTCTTTGCAATCTCCACCCCCATGCCCTGCCCGCTCCCCCTGGTACCAGGAAAGAACTTTTCTTATCATCCAGGACAATGTGTGAGTATGGTGTCATCACAGGTGATGCTCACTTCAAATTAGAAAGGCTGTTCACACCCTAAACCCAGTGCTGCCACCTCTGTCTTCACCTTTAGAAACTCGTAGGCCCTGCCCAGCCTTAAGCTCTGTGAGCTGGGTTGCCTCCCCTGGACATTTGCCTGGCACCCTGCTGAGTAGGTTCATCTGAAGCCAAAGTCTTCTTTACAGAGAGTGCAGGGAGCATCGTCCTGACAATTGAAGCGGGCAGACTTACAGGATATTTGGTCTATTCATCTCTTTCCTTAAAATGAAAAGACCCACTTGGAATCCTACCTAATAAAAGAGCAATATGCAAATTAACCATCACTCCACTCTACCCACAAGCCACACCCACCAACCATGCCCACCAGACCATCAGATTGAGTATGCAAATAAACCCAACCAATATAGCTACAGCCAGAGAGAGCAGGAAGGAGGCTTGGGTTTCCCAGGCAACTGAGAAAGCCACTTTCTGCCTGCCCTTGCCAGCCTAGGTCTCTACTCAAACCTACAAAGTTTCAATTATAGAAGGGAAACAAATCCAAACAGAAATGGCTGCCAGCCACAAAGCAAGCAGGAGGCTTGGCTCTGCTCCAGGCTACAAAGTTTCAATTGTAGAAGATAAATAAATTTCAGACACCAGGGCCTCTGCTTGAGTCACCAGGGAGTGTGCTGGCTTTCAAACCACCATAAGCACCCTCCCCCGGGCCACCCCATTCCCCAAAGGAACCCCACCCTGATCTGGGACTCTCTTCAGGGCAAACCAGCTGGCCCCCACCCATGCACCAGGCCTCTATCCTATCTAATAAAAGAGTAATAAATAGATTGACCATCACTCCAACACACAATAGCTGCCCCCATGTGATCAAAGATCCTGCCCCCATGTGAACACAAGATAGCCACCCCAAGATGGCCAGCAGGGGAGGATAGTTGGGGGGCACCAGGCCTGCAAGGGAGGGCAGAGGAGAGGGACCAGGCCTGCAAGGGAGGGCAGTTGGAGGTGATCAATCCTGCAGAGGAGGGCAGTTAGGGGTGACCAGGCCAGCAGAGGGGGGAAGTTGGGAGCAAACAGGCTGGAAGGGGACTAGTTAGACATCAATTAGGCTGGCATGTGAATGGTTAGGGAGTAATCAGCCTGGCAAGCAGAAGCCGTTAGGGCCAATCAGGAAGGCAGGCAGAGGAGCAGTTGGGAGCCAGCAGTCCTGGATTGTGAGAGGAATGTCTGACTGCCGGTTTAGGCCCGATCCCACCGGTATCAGGTCAAAATGGGCAGTTGGACATCCCTCGAGGGGTCCCAGATTGTAGAGGGTGCTGGCTGGGCTGAGGGACACCCGCCCCCTGGCCCTGTACATGAATTTCATGCACCAGGCCTCTATTATTCAGAAAACATGCCTCCTGGCTGGAATTAGATCCAGTAAGGTGATAGAAGCTCTCAGTATAGAGTTTTGATTTTCAAGGCAGGTTGATGAGGAGAGAGAGGAGCTGTATTCTCTAGGCATTTGGGGAAAGGACAGCCCAGGTCCTGACAGCCCTAAGAGCTGGGGTCTAAGGGCCTGAGGGTGAACAGAGGTTGCCTCATCCCTGAGACCTGGGAAGAGAAAACAGTCCAGCAGGGGAGTGGCTTGAACATACATGGGATAGCCATGATGTGTCTCTAGGTCTCCAGGTGACCGTTCGCCAGGTTCTTGTGCTTTCTCTCCAGTTGGTCCCCCTCCCCAGAGCCCAGATGACAGGTAACATCATGAGCTCTGGCAAGAACTCAATAAATGTTTGTGTTTGTGGGCTGAGTGGAACTTAAGCCTTTCCCAAGACACGATGTTTGTCCTTCAAAGGCTAAATAGCAAAAGGAGCCTGTGGCATGAATAGAATGTAGCACTCTTCGCAGAGACTGTGGAATTCAAAGGATTTGCCAAGGTGAAGGGGAAAATAGTTTAGCTAAATGGGAAATGTACAATTAAAATTTGCCTATTGAGCTTTGTTACAGTGGGGAAGCAAATGTATTTCATGCTTGTGATTTCTCATTTTATTGCCCAAGGTTCTGCCCACCTGGCCCATGGTGACATAATATAGGCATAGTGATGTTTTCTTAGCATATTGATGGCTGGAGTGAAATTGCACATACCCTGTTTCCCCAAAAATAAGACAGTGTGTTATATTAATTTTTTCTCCTAAAGTTGTGCTAGGTCTTATTTTCAGGGGATGTCTTATCTTTCCATGCACTAGGTCTTATTTTCAGAGGATGTCTTATTTTCGGGGAAACACGGGTAGTATAATTGAACATAGGGACTTAGTCATTGAGCTCCAGATTTTTCATTTGATAAACTTCCACTTATAAGAAATACCATTCTTTTGTCTAAAGGGCCAGGTAATTCCTGAAATACTGTGTTGTCTATCTTAATCAGAGGCGATTGAACTTTAGAAACATGCAAGAGATGTTAGTCAAGTCTTATTTACCAGAGATAGACAACATATTTAGGGCTTAGCAGTATTCAACGATTTATTTTCTTGGCAGCTATATTTGTATCTTGAGTCTGCATAAATCCCGCATTGCTTTTCATGCCACAGCTCTTTTCCAAGTCCGTGTTGTTATGAACATCATCCGACTTTATATTGAGCTGTTACTTTAAAGCAACACCCACTTTGGACATACTATGCCTGAAAATTTAAAAAAATAAAAGAAATGTGCGAAGGAGAAATCAGCTGATTTGGATTGACCTAAGTAAAACAGCATATTCTGGTGATGAGTGTATCCAATGTTGTAATCGTGACAAAGACTATGAGCTCTGTATTTAAAATATAAGCTGCATATTCTATACTATGCAGCTGTGAAAAGAAAGAATTCTTACCATTTACAACAGCATGATTGGACCTAGAGAGCATTATGCTAAGCAAAATAAGCCAGTCAGAGAAAGACAAGTATTGCTGATCTCACTCATTTGTGGAATCTAATGAACAACATAAACTGATGAACAAAAGTAGACCCAGCCAAGACCGGTTTGGCTCAGTGGACAGAGCGTCGGCCTGTGAACTGGAAGGTCCCAGGTTCAATTCCAGTTAAGGGCAGGTACCTTGGTTGCGGGCACATCCCCAGTAGAGGTGTCAGTACATTATCCTGTCTTTCAAGAGACAGGTGTCCAGGTATTCTTCTTATCTGCAGAAACTATGAAATGAGTTTTCTTTTTGTTGGAAATTTACAAATAAAACAGGAAAATTTCTTTCCTTGTTACTGAAAAACATTGCCAACATGTGATCTTTGGAACTAAGGTTCAGGGCAATTAACAGAGGTGAAAGGAATGAAACTAATTTTCTGACCTTTATGCCACCTGAGCAATTATACAAACATATTTCTAGTTATTAACAAATAATCTTCTAACTTCAGCAAAGTTCAACCAGTTATAGATTCATGGTGTTGTTAGAAAACAAATGCATCATATCATTTCCTTAGTGTTATCTTATTTCTAGAGTCTTTTTTATTTGTTTTCCTTTAAAAGGTGACTTCTGGGTGACCCATACAAAGATGTTTGCACTTTGCTACATTTTATGTCATCTCTTATCCAGCTCTGTAGCCCTGTGGAGCATTATAACTCACTTTCAAATCCAATACATTATAATTTCCCCCTTAATTAAAACTTCAAGAATGTTTTGCAAGCTTATTCTGTTGTGTCTCTGATATTTCTAGCATTTCTCAAATGAAAACTCTTAGAAAAAAACATGCATGTAAACTTAAATTCTACAGGCCTGGTGCACAAAGTTTATGCATTGAAAGGGGGGGTTGTCCCTTATCCCAGTCTGTACCACCCCTCCAATCTGGGACACCACAAGGCATGGCTGACTGCCCGTTTAAGCCCAATCCTAAAGGCCTAAATGGGCAGTCAGATATCCCTCTTCCTCTCACAATCCAGGACTGCTGGCTCCCAATGGCTCGCCTGCCTTCCTTCCTGATTGCCCCTAACTACTTCTGCTTGCCAGCCTGATCACCTCCTAACCACTCCCTTGCCAGCCTGATTGATGCCTAACTGCTCCCATGCCAGCCTGATTTCCCCTAACTGCCCTCCCTTGAAGGCTTTGTTCCTCCCAACTGCTCTTCCCTGCTGGCCATCTTGTGATGGCTATCTTGTGTCCATATGAGGGCAGCCATCTTGTGTGTTGGAGTGATGGTCAAGTTGCATATTAGATAGGATAGAGGCCTGGTGCATGGGTGGGGGCTGGCTGGTTTGCCCTGAAGTGTGTCCTGGATCAGGGTGGGAGTTCCCTTGGGGCATGGGGCAGCCTGGGTAAGGGGCCTGTGATGGTTGGTAAGCTGGACACACACCCCGGCGCCCCAAGTGGAGGCCCTGGTATCTGGGATTTATTTATCTTCTATAATTGCAACTTTGTAGTCTTAAGTGGAGGCCAGGGCAGGCCAGGGCAGGCAAAAGTTTGGCTTCCTCCATTGCCAGAGGCTACCCAAGCCTCCAGCTGCTACCATTTTTGTTGGAATTTATTTATCTTCTATAATTAAAACTTTGTAGCCTTGAGTAGAGGCCAGGGCAGATGGAAAGCCTGGCTTCCTCCATTGCCAGGGCAACCAAGCCTCTGGCTGCCACCATTTTTGTTGGTATTTATTTATCTTCCATAATTGAAACTTTGTAGCTTTGAGCAGCGGCTAGGGCTGGCCAGAGCAGGTGGAAAGCTTGGCTTCCTTCATTGCTGGGGGCAACCCAAGCATCCTGCTGTTTCCAGTTCTGTGGCTGCCACCATATTTGTTGGGTTAATTTGCGTGCTTGCTCCTGATTGCCTGATGGGCATGGCATATGGGTGTAGCAGAGGTATGGTCAATTTGCATGTTTCTCTTTTATTAGATAAGATCACAGTGTTATGTTTCTACTCTAAATGGATCGCTTAGCTATTGGAACATCTCTTTCTCCTTTGGAAAGGAAACTTGAAAAAGCTATACTTCTGCAGAAAATAGGTTAGGAAATCCAGGGCTAAACATCTAAATATGATACTGAAGTAAATATACATCAAAACAAGAGTCTCTTCGAGCACTTTATAACTTATTGCGAGAATAATTTCTTTAAATCTCTAAGGCAAATTGTGTTCAAAGCATCTCATAACTTTACTGGACAAGAAAATCTCTATAATAGCTATGGAGAGAAGTTCACAGAAAGGACTGATTTGGAGAGAATCAATAAAGGATTGAGTTGACATAGATCTGGGACTCTGGTTATATGGTAGAATGCAGAGTGGAATCCTGATTTATCCTGTATGTCCACTTTGTCTCTATATCTTTTATCATCAATGTATATGCACTACTTTTTTGTTTAATAATATTCTTTTTTATTACTTCACATGGAGTAACAAAAGTACTGAGGAGGACTTAGGAACCACTTTAGGAAACCAGGTACAGAGGATTCTACAGGCTGGCTGTTTATGCCCAGTTACATATCTCTCTGGGTCCTTGTGGACTGGACTCTTGGCTGAAGTCACAATAAGGACGGAAACACAATGAAGTCACAATGACAGTGATGGTGACTGGAAACCAGACCCACTACCCCAGCATTCACCAGCACCTGCAGTAGAATCAGAACTCAGAACTGATTTTTAGGCCTGCTACTGTTTCCCCACCCACAGAACCAATGACCACAGGCAGAGGCAAAAGTATGATCAACATTTATTTAGCTTTTCCCCCACAATGGTTTTTCTTCTTTTTTTTTTAGCATTGTGTATTTAATTCAGGGGAAGTAGATGTAAAACTTTTGTGAGGTAATTTATTATATAATATGCCAATAAATCTTATATTACTTTTTAAAATTAAAGTGCTTGCATATCTCATTATACTGTATAGGATTTTCAATGAAAATCATATATTGTATAATAATTATTTTAAGACTTTACAACTAATGTATCTATAACTACATAGTTTTATATATGTATATATGCAAATATAGTTAACATATGTGTATATATAAGTTCAAAGAAAAAATTCCAATCACATTTTTAAATTGAAGGCAGTAAAAAAAAAAAAATTAAAAAGTAACTTAGCTAGCAAAGAGTACCATAGAGACCACTCAGGAAGTATTTGTTGAGTACATTTATTCATTGGTGGGGATGTGACTAAGTATAAGCATTTCTGTTCTCCATTGAAATTATTTTCTGGTGTTTATTTGATAACATGGGAAAGCTTTTATGCTAGAATAAACATTTAAGGGGTATATTTGCAAGAAGAAAAAACATTCTACTTATTAAAGTGATTTTCAAAAGTCTGGAATTTCACAGTATCTCAGAGATTTGAAAAAAATATATAGAGACTATCAATATGCCCAAACACATTTACTGAACAGATTTTTTTTAATGTTAAAACAAAGCAAAAAGATTTCTAACAAAAGAGAGTTGAAAAACAAGCAAAGAACAAAAAACTTAAGAAACTGTTTCTGTGTATTCGTTTTCGTGTACTTCCACTGATATTTAACTGCCTATGACAAAAATTAGATAGAGACCATTTAACTGCCTTTCTGATGTAACTATTACAAGTGTACTTTTTTTTTTAATTTGAGTCTAAAGATTTTGCATAAAAAGAAATCTAAAATGTGAAAGGAAAGGTTTGACATTGATTGGAGGCATGTCTAGCAAAGTGCTTAATGCCTTCAAGCATGAATTAAATATTTCCCAAGTGAAGGAATGAAGGAAAGGCCACATCACTCTGCTTTTTTTTTTTTTTTTTTTTTTTAATTTATAAACACCATTACTGCCTGTTGCCAGCCCATTGCACTTTAATGGTGTTGGGTGCTGTCCACCCATAGTCCACTTCTTGAAAACTAGAAGTCATTTCTTTAATCCTCACATAAGAATATTTTTTATTGATTTTAGAAATAAAGGAAGGAGGGAGAGAAAGAGGGAGAGGAGAGGAGAGGAGAGAAGAGGAGAGGAGAGGAGAGGAGAGGAGAGGAGAGGAGAGGAGAGGAGAGAGAGAAATTGATCAGTTCCCTCCTGTACCCGCCCCAACTAGTGATCAAACCCACCACCTAAGTACGTGCCCTGACTTGGAATCAAAACTCAACTTTTTGGTGCCCGGGACGACACTCCAACCAACTGAGCCGCCAGGCTAGGGCCCTAGCAGTCATTTTTGACAACTTCTGTGTGTTCACACCCTCTGCCCAATATGCCCCTTTGTAAATTCTTCCAGCATTTTCCTCTCTTCAGACCACCTAGCTTAAGTCAGGAGCTCCTGTTGTGCTTTCATGAAACACTTTGCTTTTTCTTCATAGTACAGGTCACATTTTATAATTACATAGTAATTTTTATTTTGTTTGAATAATGGCATTTTACTAGAGTGTAAGTCCCATGAAAGTGTCAAAAAATAATAAATGGAGTCCTTTAAAATGAAGCCTAAGCTGCCATGTCAGAGGAACTGCCTTGCATGTCCTATGCTTCAAACCTGTGGAACGTAATGATTCCCGAATAGCGATTCTTATTGACCTCGGTAGATGCTTGCTGACTCTCCCTTTGAGTGGCCTTTTACTTTTTAGGTTAGCAAAGGCAGAGTGCCTTGCTCACTATTGTATCTCTAGCACTTGTTCTAAATACACATTTAAAGTGAGTAAATGAATAAGGTCATTGTAACATTAATGGTCAAATGACTGGCCCTTAGCTCTGACTTCCTCAGGCCCTTACAAAGCGGCCTCTGCTCAAAGGCCTGCCTCACTGGTTCCTCAGCCCTGCAGTCAGCAGAAACAGCCTTGTACCTCCCAGTCTGCCATCCCTCCTTGTCTCCTCATGGCACTCCAGCTCTTCACTGTTTGTAGGGCCCTCGGTGAAAAAACACGCCTGATGTCCAGGACAGTGCTCCATGATGTTCCTGAAGCTACAGGCAGACACTCTGAAGGACTCCTTTCCCTGCTCTGGGCATACCATGCACTTACCTTTTGCCCAGAAAGAAATCTTCTTGCAAACAATTTATTTGCTAGTTAGATGTCAACCCACTATCATGGTCATGATCATCCCATCTCCTTTTATTTTTCTGTCATTAAAACAAAATATTAACAATAAAAATACCCTCCTTCTCTTATGACAATAAATGTAATAATTCCACATTCATGTCAATGCAAATAAGCAGACCTCAGAGAATCTGTTTCTCATTCATTCTACCAAAAGTAAAGAAGGAAGAAAAGGTAGGAGGGAGGATTCTTGCTATGATGTCCAGTTACCCAGTTTGGTACATTTGCACACTGGAATGCCAGTAAGCTGTGTTAACTATAGTCATAGTGTTGTATATTATATCCCTGGTACTTATAATTGGAAGTTTCTACTTTTTGACAACCTTCATCCAATTCCTCCTCCACCAATTTTTTATGTCTGGCAACCACAAATGTAATTGCTTTTCCTATGAGTTTGGGTGTTTTTAATCTATATTTTTAAAGATTAATCATTTAGGTTAAATCATACAGTATTTGTCTTTTTCTGTCTGACTTATTTCACTTAGCATAGTGCCTTCAAGATCCATCCACCTTGTTGTAAGCATCAGGATTTTTCTTTTTTTATGGCTGAATTATACACACACACACACACACACACACACACACACACACACATTACATCTTCTTTATCCATTCATCCATTGATGAACACTTAGGTTATTTCCATATCTTGGCTATTATAAATAACTAGAGGCCTGGTGCATAAAATTTGTGCTAGAGTATGCCTACCTTTCCCCCAGCTGCCGGCATCTGCTTCCCTCTGGTACCCAGGACCCAGACTTCCCTCCAGCCCCCAGCAGGCATGGGGAATCCTGGCTTCCCTTGCAGCCCCAGCTTCTTCCGGAAGGTCACCCAGAAGAACATCTGGTTAATTAGCATATTATGCTTTTATTATTATAGATACTGCTACTAACGTGGGGGCGCATATAGTGTTTTAATTTCTTTTGAATGTATTTCCTGAAGTAGAATTGTTGGGTCTTATAGTAATCCTATTTTTAATTTTTTTTTTTAATTTTTGACAGAGGTGTCAAGGCTATTTGATAGGGGAAATGAAAGTCTTGTCATCAGAATATGTTAAACATCTGTTCAGCTGTATAAATATGTGGAAAATGACACAGCCTTTATCATTCAGAAACACTCAAAATTAATTTGAGATTTATCATAAAAATAAGAATCTACAACTTCTAGAAGATAATAATGGAAAATATCTTTTCAACTTTGAGTATGCAAATGTTTTTAGGGAGGACAGAAAAAGTGCTAAACAAACTTGAAAAGGTAAATTAGAGTTCATCGAGATTAAAACAGACCATTAAGAACATGTAAGCACACACATGTGAGCTTCCAGCTGGGCCCTGGGTCCACAGCCTCCCCTGACACCAGCCATGGGTCATTCAGGCAGAGGGATGCACACCAAAAGCACTGCCTGGCCCACCAGATGAAGGCTAGCAGCAATGGTCTAATCTGGATGAGATGCACCGCAAGCTGTGGCCCCAGGTTCCCTCATGGCCCCAGCCAGTCCTGGGAGCCCAACTTGACCCCAACCTGCATGGCTGTCTGGCCTACATGAGGTTCTTCATCAATTCTGCCAAACTGAAGACCCACTTCTGATCCAAAGACCACAGAAAAGGCTAAAGCAACTGAGCGTGGAGCCCTACACTCAGGAAGAGGCTGAGAGGGCAGTGGGCATGGGCTCCTATGTGCTCCTCCAGCAGCTAGCAGTGCCCACAGAAGTATCCGCTGAGGGCCCTGAGATGGACACTTACACCTGGCATGGCTGAATGATGCAAAGCTGAGCAGCTGCCCATGCACAGTGATGCAGGGCTTGGTTGGGAGAGACTGTGCCAAGCTTTTGTAACCCTGGGTTTATTGAGTGGATGACCCCATCTGGGTGCCCTGCCACTCAAATAATGGAACTGGATAAAGACAAAAAGAAAAAGAAAAGGCGGGGGGGGGGGGGGTGAAGAACACGCAAACACAAGCCACAAACTGGAAGAAAATGATTTTCAGTATATATTTCTGACAAAAGACATCATCTGTTTATCCAAAATGACAAATAATTCATTTAAAATAGCAAAAAAGACTTGAAAAAATCTATATCAGTCTTATTTATTATGTGTCAGACTCTGTCCCCTAGCTCCTGGAACAGAGTCTGACACTTAGAAGGTTGTGACAAACTCCTTCCCATATTGACTCATTCATTCACTCTTTTATTCACTAAAAGGCTTTATTGCATCTTCACTATCTAAATATTGAGAAATATCAATACACCCAAACTATACCCACATGGACCTATCCTTTTAGGCAGAATTCATTTCTCCTTCCTTTATATTCACATCGCACAGTCATTATTTGCTTACCTGTGTTTGTGTGGACTCTCCCTTTTTAGAATCTAAGTTTTTTGAGAATCTTCTGAGAATTATTTTTTGTTGGGAAGGCACAACACTTAGCACAGTGTAAACACCCAACACATTTTCATTGAAGCAAAGAGGAAAGAAGGGGAGGAAGGGAAATTGTGCTCACCAGAAGCCAATAGCAGTGACTGTTAGAAAGTCTGGTGTCTGTGTACAGGAAGTATGTGTGTTTTGCAAAGCGTGCTGTCCTTCTTCTGCATTTGTAGAGTCAGAACTTCATTCTTTTGGGAGGATGGGCATTCACCAACACACACCACTTTCTCCTGGGGAATGGCATGGTGTCCCTCTCTCAGGGGAGCTGGCTCACCCTGCCAGGCTCAGGGAACATGAGAGTTGACTGAGCTGGGACTTAGCAGGAAGTTGGTCTCTTTCACCTGAAGCATGCCAGTAGGTCTGATATGGTTTTCCCCATTCTCACAAGATGGAAGGCCATTCTGGAGCTCCTCTGGAGACAGTGACAGACTCCAGGGTAAGCCCATGAGCCTGGTGTGGTGTGAATGTTACCTAGAAGTAAATGCTCACTGTGTGGGTAACCTTGGGATCAGCTTGGCATCATGAGTGGAGAGAAAGACAGTGCTGGTCACAAACCACCTTCTGAGCAGCAAGGGAGCAGCTGATGAGGGTTGACTGGGTAAAAAAGAGGCTGGCAGACACTTGGTAGAAAGTCATGAGACGCCAATGAAGCCTTTGGAGAAACTTAGCAATTTTTGAAGAAGCTTTGATGGATGTCATGTAGTCTGTTATACCAGACCACATAAAATGAGGTTATTTGCCCATTTTTTACTTAACCAAAATATGTAGGATAGAGAGTACCTGATCTGTTTTAAGGTTTAAGGAGTATGACCTCCTTCACCTTAGTTAGAAAGAAAGCAACAGAAAGAATAAAAAGAAATGAAGACACCCTAGTGATTTGACTCAGTGGATAGAGCATCAGCCTATGGACTGAAGAGTCCTGGGTTCGATTCTGTTCAAAGGCACATGCCTGGATTGCAGGCTTGATCCCCAGTAGGGGGCATGCAGGAGGCAGACAATCAATGATTCTCATCATTGATGTTTCTCTCTCTCCCTCTCTCTTCCTCTCCAAAATCAATAAAAATATATTTTAAAGAAAATAAAAAATAAAGAGGTAAATTGTAAAAACAAAAAGTGAGCTTTGTCTCTTTTGTTTCTTACATGTGGGTAGGAGAGAGTTATAAGCATGAACCATAAAACATTTCTATGGATAAATTAAAACATAGACTCAAAGATTTCTGAGTGCACATGGATCTCCTTCCTCCTTTCTTTCTTTCTTTCTTTCTTTCTTTCTTCTTTCTTTCTTTCTTTCTTTCTTCTCTCTCTCTCTCTCTCTCTCTCTCTCTCTCTCTCTCTCTCTCTCTCTCTCTCTCTCTTTCCTTCCTTCCTTCCTTCCTTCCTTCCTTCCTTCCTTCCTTCCTTCCTTCCTTCCTTCCTTCCTTCCTTCCTTTCTTTCTTTCTTTTTTTCTTTCTTTTTTAATATATTTTATTGATTTTTCACAGAGAGAAAGAGAGAGGGATAGAGAGTTAGAAACATCGATGAGAATCATCGATCAGCTGCCGCTTGCACACCCCCTACTGGGGATGTGCCCACAACCAAGGTACATGCCCTTGACCGAAATCGAACCCAGGACCTTTCAGTCTGCAGGCCGACGCTCTATCCACTGAGCCAAACCGGCCCTGGCTCTTTCTTTTCTTTTTTAAAATATATTTTATTTATTTCTCACAGAGAGGAAGGGTTAGGGATAGAGAGCTAGAAACATCGATGCGAGAGATACATTGATCAACTGCCTCCTGCACACCCCCTACTGGTACATGCCCTCGTCTGGAATTGAACCTGGGACCCTTCAGTCCGCAGACCGACGCTCTATTCACTGAGCCAAACTGGTTTCGGCTCCTTCCTCCTTTCTTGCTCCTTCCTGGCATGCTAGCAGGTCCTAACTTTATATCTAAATTATTTCCCTGAGCCTTACTGATCCCCATGGCATGGAGGCTGGGAGTGGTCAGCAGTGAGAGGCCCAGCCAGGAAAAGTCTTAGTCACTGCGTGTTGGAAGAAGCCTGGAGCATGCCCGGAGTGCTCCTCTGACTGATTTCCAGGACGAAGGTGGGCAGCTGCATGGCATCCAGGCCTGGTCACAGCAGGTTACAAGGGCCTGTGTCATCCCAGCACACCAGGCAGTTTCCTTTCTGAGTCACTTTTTAGTTCTGGAATGAAACTCCACCCTCTTTTTTTTTTTTTCTGTGGCCCAAGCGAGAGGCAGAACATTTCTCTCTGCAGAGAGCATTTCAATAAGGAGCCTCCTGCGTGTGCAGTCTCTGCCTCAGTGGACAAGGGTCTGCAGGAGAATTTCATCCCTGAGTAATGTGACTCCAACGGGAGCAGGGCTGCTCCGGGGCCTGCAGGCGGTGTCTGGGAAATGAGAGGCCCACAAGTCCATTTGCTAACAGAGTAATGTATAATAGTTTCCTTTCTGATTTGGGCTTTTCTCTTAATTCAAAAAATCAGAAACTCATCATTTGAGCTTTCATGAGAGAAGGGATTTTAGTGTTACTGTGTTTCCTGGTCCTTGACTTTGGAGTCTTATCATCAGAAAGAGAATCCCAGATGGTGTGGCTCAGTGGTTGAGTGTCAACCTATGAAGCAGAAGGTCACAACTCTATTCTCAGCCAGCGCACATGCCCAGATTATAGGCTCAATGCCAAGTAGGAGATTTGAAGGAGGCAGCCGATCAATGATTCTCTCTCATCATTGATATTTCTATCTCTCCCTCTCCCTCTCTGAAATCAATAAAAACATTTTTAAAAAGAAGATATACCTAACACCACTGGTCAATGAAGTTGACTTCAGGAATTTCTGAAAGGTTTTTCCATTTGCTCATAGTTTTAAAAAGCATGTCCTTACCAAGAATTTGACTTTGAATTTTGTTGTTTCCAGCTTCCATCCTCTTTCTCTTGTTTCCTTTCATTTTTTTTAACCTATGGACACTGGTCAAAAAAATAAATCATTATTTACACAATGTAATTGCGGACAAGAATGTGAACAACAGACCTAGGAACACAGAGAGCCTCCTTTCTCTTCGAAGAAAGGCGAACAAGGCTGGTGTGAGGAGGTTGTGGCAGATGGTCCTCCCTCATTCCCTGGCCCTCTGAGGTCCTGGGAGCCCCTGCATCAGAATGGGCCTCTGCTGCTCCATGCTGCAGCCTCAAGCCTGAGGAAAAGATATTACTAATCTCTGGATTTAAAAGCTGGTGCGTGTACCTTGCTTTCTGCATCAGTGCTGCAAAGGAAGCCTCTTCCTGCTTCCACTCTCCTTTGCTGTCTCCTCCAAGCCACTGCAGCTGCACCCAGAGGTGGCAGCCCCCCAGTGCAGTTCTCTCTGTGGCATTCTGGAGGGGGCAGGCAGGGCCCGCGGGGAACACATCTTCAATGCTCCACCCAGATCTTCCCTCCCATTGCAGAAGCATTCCTTTGCATCTTGATGATTTTTGTTTAGTTTCTAAGAGTCTGCAATTTAATGTAACTTTGAAAAAGGCAATATCCTACTCCAGGAAGGGCTGTGTGTGCAGAGAGGGGAGGGCTACAGTGAATGGAGGCAGCAAGCGGGCTGCAAGTTGAGGTTGCAAGCTCAGTGGCAAAATATTTTGGATCTCAGTGACTCCGGTTCACCCGCCCACCCTGCTAAGTCTCCTCTCCACAGAGTCCAGAATTACCTTGAGCATCTCCCTTCCTTGCTCAGACTTCTTCAGTGTCTTGCCATTGTGAGAAGAACAAAGTCCAAACTCATTAACTTGGTGGCTAACATGGCCACAATCTGCCTTTCATTCTGCTTTTACAAGCTATAGCTCACTGATTCCTTGTGCCCAGGGTACCTGGTCTTCAGCGTACTCTGCTGTGTTCAGAACACAGTCTGTACACACTCACTGCTTCTCCTTGCTGACTTTGTTCTTTTAACCTACGCACTTCTTTCTAGTTGTTTCCATTCTCCCTCTCCTTTACCAGTTTTTTAAATTCTAACCATTTTTCAAAGAGAGTCTACTTAACACAACCATCCCCAATTACTTAAGTCAATATAAATCTCACATTTATTTATATCTCTGTTTTTTGCTATGGTTATATCTTATACTTGGCCTGCAGTCACAGGTATTTGAGGGTAGGCCCTGATGTGGCCACATTTGTATAATGCCTGGAACATTACTGGACCTGAATAAATGAGCATCGAGATATTCCCAAAGGCTGATCTAAGAAATGACCATATTTTAATTGTTGAACAGAAGCTCAGAGGCAAAATTGGCCTTAGGGCACTAATAGAATGGCTATAGCAGTATTGCCACATCTTCCTCCTGGCCAGATGAGGACTTGGATTCAAGAAAAAGAAAGGGATTCACAGGTGCGCCCATACATGACTGTTCTGAGCTGCTTTTGCCAAAAATGAAGAAGCTGTAGCCATTATTCAGATGGCATTCAGTACACCAACGTTAGAGAAAATCTGCTTAGTGATCTCATGCTGGGCCCAGGGACACCACTTTGCTAATCCAGCTTTACTTGCTTATAGAATAGCAGAATTTTAATAGCTGGAGAGGACTGTGGAGATGACCTTGTTCATGCTCCTAGCCAATTCAGGGGTCATCCCACTCCTTCCTCCAGAGTCCATGCTCTGGTCTTAGCAGTCATGCCTTTTCTGGGGCGGGGCCCATTTACATAAAAGGCAACAAGACTACTACCCTCATCAGCCCTTGCAACCCGGGCCTTGCAGGGGATGTGAAGAGCGCTTTCATGTGTGAAATCCTACAAGAGACATGAAAAGACTTACGCAACTTGGTAAAGACACTCTAACACCATCCCTGCACCAGTCAGCATACTTGTTCTAAAACAATGTCTACAATGCTGGGAACCATCCATCAAGACTCAAATATTAGTGAAAAAGAAAGGCAACCTCAATTTCTGTCATCATTCCATGAAAGTCTGTTATCTAGCAACCTGGTCATAAAAAGCCTTTGATTAATAATTTCAGTCAACCTGGAGGTTACCACATTCAGTTAACCATAAGTAGTGGTTTATGACAAATGCAAGGATATTGAGAATCGATTTAATGATAACTCCATGTCTGACTGAGGTGTTTTTCATATGGAGGAGGATTGATAAAGAAAGATCTTTATAATGAGAGGGTGGAGACAGCTCAGCCTATATAATCCTTTGGAGCTGAATATATACATTGAATATGTGTTGTAAATGGAGTTTGTGTAGAATTTGAGACATAATCTTTTCTTAGGATGGCTGAATGCTATTTATAATTCCCTAGGAAGGAATAAAGGAGGTTCCTGAGACCTACATCCTGAGACCAGATACCAGAGTGGACATCTTGCATCTGTGACTCCTTGCAGATTGCTTCATGCCCTTGAGCCTGGCTGTTAATTCTACTTCAACCAGGTTGCCAGAACTCTCATGATAAACCTCCCTCCCTCTCTCTCTCTCTCTCTCTCTCTCTCTCTCTCTCTCTCTCTCTCTCTCTCACACACACACACACACACACACACACACACACTGATATTGTGTGTATGCACATGACTACTAAGCCTTTTTGATTGACTCTGAAGTGAGGCAGGGGCAGGGATGTGTTTGGGTGGGGAGGCACAAATGTTGAGCTGCGCACCAGCTTCTGTATATGATCTGTGATCTGCCATTTGTCTCATAAGGGACAATGAGAATTAGGCCTGGATCCCTGAACTTTTGGAAGACCCCAAACAGCAGGGGCACCTGGTGGAACAAAGGGCCTCCTGGCATATGTGAAGGCTGTGTGTTTCAGCTAGGTATCATGTTCTGGCCACAGCCTGATAGACAAACGCCAAGACAGATGAAGAGATGCAATCTGCTCAACTTGACGAGTCTGTACCTGGATCGTGTGATGGGAACAGATGCTGATTCAATACGGATACAGGTGCAGAAAAAAAGGGGGCGAGGGGTGGGGGGAAGTCTAGACACAAAAGCAAAGTGCTACAAAAGTTTAGGGCCTCTAGTAGAGGCTGACTCTTTACATGAACAATTCGAATTTTTATGTGACATAAATTGTCACAGTGCTGTGCTAGGCTTTCTGGCAGAGGAAGCCGGAGAGCATCTCTGACATCTGAACACAAAGGCTCCTGTGTGAACACTGGTCTTTCCACCCTTCTCATGACATGGAATGGCAGTTTCTCCCTTCTTGTGCGGGTGCTGTATTCACCCTTAATGATGGAACTATCTTGGTGCTGCTATCTGTGCCTGAGCGTGGTACTCCTTGTCTGTCTCACAAGCACAGAAAAGTTGACACGGGGTAGGAGGGAAGCCCACATCTGGGCCACAAATCGGGTGAGTGCTCTTCCATGATCACTGAGAAATCTCAATGTCCACAATACTGAGTAATTACTGAAATCACAGTTCAAGATTCCTGATTAGTTCTCTAGATATGTGTTGTTGTTTTTTAACTTAAAAAAATGATCTGTTTAGCATCCTCTGCTACTCAGTGTCCCATATGTTTAGAAAACTGCTGCATCTGTCTAATAAAACCTATATCAATGCAATTACTGAAAATAAAGAAGCTGTTTGATCTCCAGGTAAATACTGGCCTCCATCCTGGAAAACAGAAGCTGCTTATAACCCTCCAAAGGGGATATTTCTGGCTTCCTAAAAATGTTGACTGGTTACTAATGGGAGCCCTATTATTCTTCTTTCTACATCTATTCATCCTTCTTTATTTTTCCTATTATTATTATTACTGTTGTTGGCATTGTCATTGCCTACTTTTAGAACTTGCCCTTATCCTATTTTGAATATTCTATAATTCACAGAGACTGAGTTTAGAGGCATGAGATTGCTCAGTTTTCCCTTTCCCTTTCCTGAAGAGATGATTTTAGGTACTATTTAACGTTTTTATGTGGCTTTAACTGTAATTTTTCAATTACAGTTTACATTCAGTATTATTTTGTATTAGTTTCAGGTGTATATTACAGTGGTTACAAAGTCATATACTTTACAAAGTGATCTCCTGATACTTCTGGTACTTGTCTGGCAAAATGCATACTTATTACAATATTACTGCCTATGTTCCCTAAGCTGTACTTCACATCCCTGTGACTTTTGTAACTACCAATTTGTACTTAACCCTTCACCTTTTTTTACCCACCTGGCAACCATCAAAATGTTCTCTGTATGTATGGGTTAGTTTCTGTTTTGTTTGTTTTATTATTTAGGCTCCACCTATAAGTGAAATTATGGCATTTGTCTTTCTCTGACTTATTTTATTAGCATAATAACCTCTAGGTTTATTCCTGCTGTCACAAATTATAAGATTTCATTAGCTTGACTATGGATAACAATGCTGTAATGAACATAGGGTGCATATGTTCTTCCCAATTAGTATTATGGGTTTCTTTAGATATATATCCCGTGCAACCACTGGGTTATAAGGCAGTTTTGCAGTGGCTGCATCTGCATTCCCATCAACAGTGCCTGAAGGTCCCCTTTTCTCCACATTCTGACACTTGCTTGTTGATTTGCTGATAGGCATTCTGACAGGTGTGAGGTGATATCTCATTATGGTTTTAATTTGCATATCTCTGATGATTAGTGACATTGAACATCTTTTCATATGTCTGTTGACCGTCTGTATGTTCTCTTTGCAGAAGCGTCTATTCATGCCCTTTGCTCACTTTTTAAGTGAATTGCTTGCTTTTTTTATATTGAGTAGTATGAGTTTTTTATAAATTTTGGATATTAACCCCTTATCAGATGTATCATTAACAGTTATTTTCTCCCATTTTGTAGGTTGTCTTTTTATTTTATTAATGGTTTCCTTTGTTGTGCAAAAACATTTTAATTTAATATACGCCCATCTGTTTTTTTCTTTTGTGTGTGTGTGTGTGTGTGTGTGTGTTTGCCTGAGAAGGTATGTAAAACACACACACACACACACACACACACAACAAACAAACAAATTAAAAAAAAAACTTTGCTAAGAGAAATGTTAGGGATTTGCTGACTATGTTTGCTTCTAGAAGTTTTATATCTTTGAGTCTTCCATTTAAGTCTTCAATACATTTTGAATTTATTCTTATATGTAGTGTAAGAAGGTAGTCTAGTCTTATTTTTTCATGTATCTTTCCAATGTTCTCAACAACATTTATTGAATAGACTGTTTTTACTTGACTGTATGTCTTTGCATTTTTGTCATATATTAATTGACCACAGGCATGGATTTATTTCTGGGCTCTATCTGTTGCATTGATCTACTAGTATGTGTCTGTTTGTATGCCAGTATCATGCTGGTTTAATTGCTATAGACTTTCCGTATAGTTTGGAGTCCGTTTGCATGATACTTCCAACTTTGGCCTTCTTTCTCAAGGTGGCTGTGGCTATTCGGGTTTTTATGTGATTCCATATAAATTTGAGGATTATTTGTTCTAGCTCTTTGAAAAATGCCATCAATAGTTTGATAGGGATTTCATTAAATCTTTATATTGCTTTGGGTAGTATGGACACTTTAATGATGTTAATTCTGCCTATTCATGAGCACAGTATATGCTTTCCTGTATTTGTATCATCTTTAGTCTTATAATTTTATGAACACAGGTTGTTTACCTTTTTGGTTAAATTTATTCCTGACTTAATTTTTTTTAAAATTGATTTCAGAGAGGAAGGGAGAGGGAAAGAGAGAGAAACATCAATGATGAGAGACAATCATTGATTGCCTGCCTCCTGCGTGCCCTTTGCTGGGGATCAAGCCCACAATCTGGACATGTGCCCTTGACTGAAATCAAAATCGCTTTCAGTCTGCAGGCAGATGCTCTATCCACTGAGCCAAACCAGCTAGAGCTATTCCTAGACTTTTTAAATTCAATTGTAAATAGGATATGTTTAAAGTTTCTCTTTCTGATAGTTCATTATTGATGTATAAAAATGCAACTGATTTCTGAATATTTATTGTATTTTGTATCCTGCTACTTTATTGAATTCTTTTATCAGTTTTGTGTGCTTTTTTGCTTTTGTTTTTGTTTTTGTTTTGTAGAATCATTAGCAAGTCACTTGTTTTCTAGAGCCTACTTTTCTCTCGTGGGTATGATGGGACCAGTCTCATGAGACTCTTGTAAAAAGTAAGAGCACAATGGTTTGTAAGGTGCTTCCTATAAAAAGAGGGATTCATCAACTTCATCACCACTTTTTATTAAATTCTCCTACTTGACATTTACTACTGTTCTACAGTAAATCTATCTATTCAGATTCATTCCTCAACTGGATTGAAAAGTTTATTACTTTGGTATATTTTACTTGGTGGTAGGAAAAAAAAAATAAGCTTCAGATCATAAATGTAGCTATGGGCTAAAGAATCCGTCCAGCCTTCATGGTTTTGTGAATTAACAAGGCATGCGGGTGCATTTTTATTTTAGTGGGCTGGAGCATATTCTTCTATAAGGTATTCCCATGGAAGCCGGCTTTTAAACATTTTACTAGTCTGAAATTAATGTGGTATATAGAAAAGAAGAGGAATGAGGAAGAAAGAGGAGGAAGGGAAACAGGCAACGTGGAAGGAAATGGGAGATAAATGTGTATGCAAAACCTTAGAGAGAATTTATACTATTTGGGATAAAATCCAGACCTCGGATAAAGTTGGAGAAACCTAAAATCCAAATTTGAGTCTGAATTCAGGCCATAGAGGGAAATTTCAAGCAAAAGGCCTTTGTTGATTGCAGTGAAATGAACACAAACTGTTTGATAGAATCAATTTGGTGCTCTCAAACTTTTTGGTCAGTGAGTGAATGAGTCTGTCTTTAAAAATCCTAGCATTCCTTATTCTTGTTTGCTACAAAATCTTTCAAATCATTAATTCTTGGCAGCAAATGTCTGTAGTTTGATCCAGCCGCATTATTTAAACTCTTCCATTGTCTTTAATATCAGATGGAATACTGTTTCATCTCTGCTGTATAGAAGCAGGGGATATAACTTTTGGGGTCCTTTAATTTCATGGAATAATATATGTCGATTTTAGGTGTATGGCACATTGGAAGCACCACTGGTTACAACTTTTTGTTGTTGTTGTTGTTGTTGTTAATCCTCACCCGAGGATATTTTTCCATTGATTTTTAGAGAGAGTAGAAGGAAGGAGAGATAAAGAGATAGAAACATCAATGTGAGGGAGATCAGGGATCGATGTGAGGGAGAGGGGATCTAGCCGCAATTGCAACCGAAGTACATGCCCTTGAGAGGAAACAACCTGCCACCCTTCAGTCTGCAGGCCTAGACTCTATCCACTGGCCAAACCAGATAGGGCTCAATTCACTTTCTTGAGCTTCAGATTCTCAATCCAAAAAGGAAATGGTGAAAACCTTTCCACTTACATCACAGTTTGGGGTTGTTCAGATGTGATTGAATGGGACAATACATAAAAAATGCTTTGTAGCCAAAACCGGTTTGGCTCAGTGGATAGAGTGTCGGCTTGGGGACTGAAGGGTCCCGGGTTCGATTCCGGTCAAGGACATGTACCTTGGTTGCGGGCGTATCCCCAGTAGGGGGTGTGCAAGAGGCAGCTGATTGATGACTCTCTCATCAATGTTTCTAACTCTCTCTCTCCCTTCCTCTCTGTACAAAATCAATAAAATATATATTTTTTTAAAAATGCTTTGTAAATTGTTTAGGAATTTACACTGTAGCTCATATCCTTTGATATAGACAATAAAGAGCAGTAGTAAAATATATTCTGAGATTTGTTTTCAGTTTCACCACAGGATTGCTAATAATCACACAGTATGTTTTCTTGTTGAAGAGAAGTGAAGTCATTTTTTTCTGTTATGTAAGTCTAGGCACAAGTCAATTTTTTATAAAAAGAATTCTAATAATTAGACTTAGTGGTCTTTATATATTTAGTGTGTTTAGATAATTTTGAGCTCTGGTTTTATATCTTCAGGAAGTGATATTGATTTTTTTAGACTTGCATTTTTGTATATGATACTTGTATTACTTCAATTCTGATGAAATTTCATCAGAATTAAAGTAATACAATTTTATAAAAAGTCCATAAGAATATAAAACTTGTTACAAATATATATATATTATATATAATATATATAATATATATTATATATATATATTATATAGACACACACACAAAACATACATGTTGGAGAATTATTTGAATTCCATAGTTATTACCAAGATTAAAGGTCCAGATCACACAAGTTCTATATTTTGTTGGTCAAATGTACTGCTGGTACCAACCATCTTAAGATTGACTTTTAAATAGCAAAATACTTGGTCTTGGCCGGGTGGCTCAGTTGGTTGGAACACCATCCTGATGAGCCAAGGTTGTGAGTTTGATCCCTGGTCAGAAAACATACAGAAAAAAAACAATAACAATCAGTGAATTCATGGATGAATGGAACAACAAATTGATGTTTCTCTCTTGCTCTTAAAAAAGTTTTAAAGAGAGAAATACTTCAGAGGATATGTTACCCTTTTATTCAAAACTAGAGGCCTGATGCATGAAATTCGTACAAGACTAGGCCTTCCTTCCCCAGCTGCCTTCCCTGGCTTCCCTCTGGCATCCAGGACCTGGGCTTCACTTGCAATCCTGGCTTTGTCCAGTCCAATTAGCATATTATGCTTTTATAATTATAGATACATTGAATATTGTTATTGGACAAGGGATAAATGGAAAAATATTTAAGGACTGATTTGTTTTCAGAGTCTACCTAGAAAAAGAGATATTTAGACCATATGTTAATTGAAATTATTCCAAATTCCACTCACAAAACCCACTTATCAATACACACACACACACAGAGAGAGAGAGAGACACTTTTATCATTGTAACAAGTTTTATATTCTTATGCACTTTTTATCAAATAACTTATCTTTCCAGACTTTATAATTATTAATTTGTGCAAGCTATAGTAGATCAGATTCCTGTAATAGATTGCTTATTCATGGCAAGGTTGGATTAGGATGACTTGATAAAGAATTGAAACTTGACTCTACTTTTATATTGTAATCAATAAAAAAGAGAAGCATCCAGAAAAACTTTCAAATCAAACCGACAATGCGGTACCATCTCATACCTGTCAGATTGGTTATCATCAACAAATCAACAAAGGACAAGTGCTGGTGAGGATGTGGAGAAAAAGGAACCCTTGTGCACTGGTGGTGGGAATGCAGACTGGTGCAGCCACTGTGGAGAACAGTATGGAGTTTCCTCAAAAAAGTAAACATGGAACTGCCTATTGACCCAGCGATTCCTCTTCTGGATCTATATCTGAAGAAATTCAAAACACTAATTCAAAAGAATAAGTGCACCTCTATATTCATTGCAGCTTTTATTATATTAAAAGCAACCCATTGATAGACAAATCGATTAAAAAGCCCTGGCACATATCTACAACAGAATATTTCTCAGCCATAACAAGAATCAAATCTTACAATTTCCAACAGCATGGAGAGACCTAGAGTATGCTAAGTGAAATAAGTCAGAGAAAGACAAAGACTATGTGATTTCCCTTATATGTGGAATTTAGAGATTGATATAAATGAACAAACAAAACAGAAATGGACTCATAGGTACAGAGAACGGACAGATGAATGCCAAAGAGGAGAAGGGTTGGAGGGCTGGGTGAAAAAGGTGAAGTGATTGCAAAGTACAGATTGGTAGTTACAAATAGTTGTGGAATGTAAAGCACGGCATCAGAAGTATAGTTTAAAGTTGTAATAAGTATGTATGATGCTAGCTGGCTACTGGAAATATCAGTGGGAACACTTTTATAAAGTATATGATTGTCTAGCCACTACGCTATCCACCTGAAACTAATACAAAATAATATGGAATGTAAACTGAAATTGAAAAAAAATAAATAAAAAGTAAAAAAAAAAAAAAGGGGGGGGGAAACAAAAGTGGAAAGAACATTTCTTCTTTCGTGCTTTAAGAAGGTGGTATTAAGTTGTAGTCTGGCGCTAATGGTGAATGAACCATGTTCAGGAACTGCCTTCCTCATTTACTGAGTGATTCAGACTCTGTAAGTTTCAAATACTGTGACTAGAACCTATGAAAGGATTGAGACGAGGGCTAAAAGACTATGTGACAGCCATTGTTGTCATTACTATTGTTATCAGTTTGAGATGTGCTAAAACTGGTTTGTCTTTTACCTTTATTCCGAAACAAAAAATCTTATTTGTGTGTTTCTTTCAATTATGTTACTAATCTTGATGTTTCATTCAGCCTTTTTACCTAAGTCGTGGCCAGTTTAACCTGATTTTATTCCATCTTTCTGTATATTTGTGATTTTCATTTTAAATATTGTTTGCATATTCTTGCCCTTTTAAGCTTAGTCTTATATTTAATTGCTATTTTATTGGAAATAGAAAAATTAGCCAGGGAATGGTAAAGTATATTGGTCAAACAATTTAGAGACTGTCTTTCTACTGCATTACTCTGGTATAATTTCATATTTTCTCAAGACACATAATACTTCCATTTTATAGACTATTAAAAAGAAAAAAAATGTGCTTTCCACTCAGCTAGTTTCATGTATTCTCTTGTGCAAACTTATAGTTTATGGGCATGTAGAGCTGTCTATCATTTCTCTGTAAAGTTTCACAGATGGAAATTGAGATGTGTCTCCATTCAGAGAAAATTCATCAGGCCCATCAAGGGGTGATAAATGGGTGGGGAAGATGAGGATCTGAAATCCTCTATTTTTATAACAAAATGTAATTTCTCACTGTGCATGACAATACATATCCATCCTGGAATTAATTTAAACTTTGCTGTTTGTGGAAAAGAGGGATGATAATTGTGGCAAGTCTGTAATCTTTTCTCTTCTTTAGACAACTCTGAAATTGCTGGCTCTGGCTGGAATGTGGTTTATTTTTTCCCTTTAATGATGTTCTAAGGAAACAATCAAGAATGTAGGGTGCACTTTAGTCACACTTTATCATTCAAGATTATAATAGGAATTTTCCTTATTATGCCATATAGAGATGGTGCAAGAAGAAATTCTAACTAGTCTGCTGCCAGTTTGAAAGGCTTGAGTAATCAGAACTGGTTATGGAGATTGACACACCTTTCTGAAACAGCGCCTGAATGAATGTATGAACAATAAAACTCCTTGGCCCAGAACCATGTGTAATGCACGTGGGTAGATGACATATATTTGTTCTGTGGATGAATATACACTGAGTGGCCAGATTATTATGATCTCTGAATGCATAATAATCTGGTCACTCAGTGTATATTCCATATAATAAAAGGCTAATATGCAAATTGTCCCCTCGACCAGGAGTTCAACCAGCAAGCAGGCTGGCCAACCGCCCAAGTCCCCTTCTTCTGGCCAGGCTGGCTGGACCCACCCATGAATAAATTCATGCACTGGGCCTCTAATACATATATATTGTGCATTCAGAGATCATAATAATCTGGCCACTCAGTGTATATACTGAGTGTTAAGCACTGGGTATAGTGCTAGATGCTGGGGTAGGAAAAGTGCAGGAGACTTGTGTTCTTCCTACATTTCCTCAAGAAATATAAATGAATTAGAGTGAAATTGGAATTCAGGAACCAACACCATGCTAATCCTTTCCAAGAAGCTTATACATTTATTAGCAATATGGTAGTAATGTGATTTGCTTAGAGTATAATTACTGAGCAATGGTTTGAGATTTTTGAATTTTTAAACCTTAAATCCTTAGCACAAACTAATGAGTTACATGGAGTTGAGTTGCTGATTGGCCAACTCAACTCCATCCAAACATCTATCTCCGTAGGTACCTTCCCTGAGTAGAGGTTCCAGGAAAACATGTGGCTTCCTGAGAAAAACAGGACAGAGTGGGCTGGATGGCCCACAACCCTTTCTCCATTTCTGCTACCCCCTTTACTTTCCTGAAATACGGAAGTGGTGCCTGGGGCTGCAGAAGGCCTTGTGATGCCAGTAGAAAGATCAGTGCCACTGGCAGTAGAGTGAAGAAAGCGTGGAGTGAAGGCATTGTTGATCCAGCCTAGGATAGCCTAACCCAAGCCATCTTTATGTGACAAGTTCACATTTGTACAAGCCTCCTTTCCTTGATATTCTCCTCCTTGCAGCTAAACACACTTCTAAGGGATATAAAGATCCTGCCTAATCTGTTTCTTGCCTTCTTGCTCATTCTGTTCTGACTCACCTCTAATCTGCTCCATGTGGCTTTGCAGGACACCATTCCCAGTGTAGACAATGTGGGTTGTGCAGAACCCCTGACCCACGGTGCCTGGTGGCCCTGCCGACCCCACTGGCCTTTGTCCTTTGCTTGCTTGCAGGCCCATTTCTGGGTCTTTATAATGTCCCTCTGCCTCTTGAAAAAAGTTTCTTCCTTCCACCTCACCCTTGGCTCCAGACAGCACTTCCTTGCCTGGCTGGCGCCTCCTCATCCTGCATCTTAGCTTGAATGTCACAGTCCAGGGAAGCCTTCCACAGACCTCCCAATGCCAAGTGTGGACCCTCTGGTTTATACTCTCAGAAAAACCTTTGGTTTTCTTCAAAATATTCTTCAGAGTTTAAGGAAATAATTACTTGGGTCATGAAGAAGTGATTTTCCCTCCCTTCCTCAACCCTACCGCCCCTCCCCCACCCCCCACAACTTGATTGCAAAGACCAGGTCTATCTGGCCCTGGCAAAGTACATGGCAAGCGATAGAAAGGCAATAAATGCTTGTTCAATCAACGCACAAAAGAAAGAGTGAAATAACTCATTTTTAATGAACTCAGCTGTATAGTTCTTAAATGAAGAGGACTGTTAGGTACACCTAAAAGCAGGAAGTCACAGTGATTTATTAAAGCTGTGAAATTCTGCGTCTGCCCAGCAACAATGGGCAGCTGACCTCGCCAAGAAGCCGGCAGCCTGGGTGTGTCCAGACGGTGGGACGTCAGCCAACAGGCCAGGACAGGATGAGCCCTGAGTGAAGGAGGCCCATCAGGGCAATCGAGGAAGTGGGAGGCTCCCTAACGCCACACAGACGCTGTACTTCTGGGATGGTCATGTCTCACTTCTCATGTGCTGTCCCTGCTTCCCCACCGTGAGCCTTCACTTCCTTCCCAGCTGCCTGTGGGAAGAGGAGTGAAAGCCCATCGCGCGCTGGAGCCGCTAGCCCACGCCAACAGCGTGGAGAGGAGAACTCCGGGGCTGCTCAAAGCGGACAGGCATGATTTACCACCACAGGGCCATTCGTCTTAATCTTTGGGGGGGAAATGGGATATGATGAGACATAACGAAACATTGCTTCTCAAAGGTGGATTCCATTTCTTCTACCATTTATAAATCTCAAGAATAAATTATGACTATTTTGGGATTGATATTACATTTCAATGACTTTTGCAGCTGTTGCTCTCGTGTATTCATTCTGGAGCATTCTTTCACCCAGCTAAAAGCTTGCTACAGGCACGCAGCCGTGGCGATCGCTCCGTCGTTGGTGGATTCTGCGAGGAGTCTGGACAGAGCAGCACAAGCCAATGCTCACTGCCCAGGGGTTAGGAAAGCCGATCGTGTTCTCTTTGTTCTTGTGATGGATTCAATTGGCCTTTTGTGAACTCTTAAAAATCGAGGCAGGAAGGTGACTGTGCTCCTTGCTAATGTGAACAAGTGTTGGCAGGTGCTCTCACTCCTGACAAATATTTCGCTCATTCGGTATGTATGGAAAATCTCTGGGATTTCCTCAGCGCTGTGCTTCTGTCAGGACATTCCTGTCCTGGGCAGCAGTGACGAAGAAGGGAGCAACCGGCAGTGTCCGAACAAGCATGGGGCAACCTCTGCAAATCCTCTACCTGCCCGCATAAACCATATGTTTACCTTTATTAAAGGTTACCAGAGGCCACAGCGACGGCGTGCAATGTTAACTGGAATACAGAAGTATCATTTAGCATTATTATATCGGCTTATTCCAAGTCTTGTCACATTTTCTGTTCTAAATTACACTGGAAATGGGAAATCTATCATTTGTTAGTGTTACTTTAAAATAAGTAGATGCCCCACATTTAATCCCCTTCACCTAGCTACGTCTCTTCCCTCTCCCTAGGGCTCTTTGCATGCCCCCGGGTCATAGCTTCTTTCTCCCAGTCATTCCCTTCCCCTTCCTCCGTCAGCCACTCAGGCTGGGGTTCTCAGAGGCATGTTCTCAGGGGCACAGCCAGACCCTGCTTTGGAAACTCTGGGGATTGTGGCATGCAAAGGGAGATTATTGTGTCATAAAACTCTAAAGGTTCTACATTTTATCTTATTCTCACAAAAAAAAAACATTAAATGTCACATAGCTCTGGCTTTGGGTGAGAGCCACAGCCTTGACGCAAGACAATAGGGAGAACAATCTAATTGGGAACAGATTCAGGGTTTCTCAGCAGATGGAGCGAACAGCTGACTGGGACGGTCAAGCCCGAAGCAGGTGGCAGGCTCCTCCAAACAGCACGAAGTCCTTATGTCCGGGGACACAGTGAGAGCAGCGGCAGGGGCGAAGAAGCGGAGTGGGCAGGAGGCGGGACAGAGTCCCCGGGTGGAAGTAACATCCCCGTGGAGCCGAGCCAGGGCAGATGACTGCCAGAAAGCGCGGCCGATGAGTCAGTCCGAAAACGATCCTGGTCATGACCTAGCGAAGAGGAAAGAACAGAAGGGACAGTCAAGAACCAACAGGTGGGCCAGCCCACAGGAAGGGGTCACAGACTCGCAGCAGGTGGCACAGCAGATGGCGGAGGAATATGGACATGGGCAGGTGGGCAGGGCACCCTCTGAGGAGGAGCAAAGAGGATATAATGTGGGGGGAGGATGGCAGGTGGGCAGGGCCCAGCAGGGGGGCTGGGCCCCTGGGACAGGCTGGCTGGAATCTCTTGGTCCTCTCTGACAGCAGGTGCTGTTCCTAGAATGTGAAGGCCAGGGTGCCAAAGTCCAGCTTGCTAACTCAGATTATTGATCTGTTTTCAAAAGCAATGGCTTGGGATGACGGAACAATACTCAATTTTAAATGAACAGAGTAGGACTCTGTCTTTGTGTGATTTTCAGAGTGCCAAAGGGAGCTCAAGAGGACCCGGTTATTCTAAAGCATCGCAGGAGGACAGTGCTGTAAAGGGTAAAATGAACGGAAAGAAATGCTCTACTTAGCACTTACTGAGACGGCGCTAGTAGAAACGCTGCAAGATCAGGCTGGAGCCCGAAGACCTGGCAGTGACCCAGCCTGCAGGGGCATCACCTGCAGCCGCTGAGTCGCCTGCCCCCACGTCTGGTTCCCAGGTCTGTGCTGGGACAGTGCTGGTTCTACTGTGATCACTATTTAAAAAACAAACAAACCCAAAAACATCTTTTGACTTGTGACTCTTTTGTCGCTAAACCCATGAAAGGAGGGCTAATGGGATAAATCTTGGTTTGTGTTTTGGAGGGTTTCACACCTTTCACTTTCCACCCTTTTCTCTCACATTTCATTTTCTAGATCTTTTTTTTTTTTTCTTTCTTTCATAAAATCGCTTTCTTTCCCTCTTTCTGCCTTCAAAAGGTTTCCTAAGTCTTGCATGTTTCAACGGTTCGTTTCTGTTTTCTAGGTCTTAGGAAGCGCAATGATGAAATATTCAAAAGAGAATTCAGAGAGAACGGTGCTAGTAATAAGGAGGCGATATTAGGCAGAACCTGAAACCTTCCTCTCAGAAAGGTAACTGCAGGACTAGAGGGAAAGCACTTAAGGTATGCCATGGTGCACATGGGAGTGTCTCATCTGAGAGTCTTGTCTGATTCTTTTACATTACCCATTCAACCTTGCCTGTGGGTGGGAAGAGGAGGTTAATATTCTCAATTGCTTCTACCATCAACTCCAGGCCTGTCTTTAATTTCAAGAAAATAGTAAGCACATAAGCATATCATGTAATGATTCTCGTGGGAAAAAATTTTACAACCTGATTTTTAAAATACATTTTCCAGAAGCTTAATTATAAGGAGTGTTAGCTCTGCAAGAAAATGCTTAGAAAATGATTGTAATAAAATGAATTTGATCCTAAAGCCCAGAAAGAAGAGGCTCCCAATGCCCACCCATAGCACCAATGTCAGTTCATTCAGGTACTTCAGCTGAGGTGCTTGTACAAGAATGCTCAGTGCTCAGCAGAGCAGCCCAATGAGTGGAGAAGCATTGGTAAACCATTGAGGATCCACTTTATTAATCAGTGAATTTAACTTCAGTAGATGAGGATTTCCTGATTGCCTGTGCCAAGGGTTTGAAATTGTTTTACATGTCTGGTGGAGAATGTAGTATATGTTGATTTCTATGGGCACATGGTCATGGTGACCCAGGATGGCAGCAGGATGTGGTATTCATTCTGCAGAAATGCCATGTGGGTCAATCTGAAGAGAAGTTGGTAGAACCCCATTTAAAAAAACACACACACAAAAAAAACAAACAAAAACAAAAACAAAAAAGCAAAAAGTGGACTAAGATCAACACTAAATAAGGAGGTGTGAAAAATATCTCGGAGTGAAGTCCAGAGTTTACCTCTGGCCTTCCATGTGAACTTCAGATTGGAGCTGGAAGCTAAGCTTTCTCAGCTTATCCCTAAAGCTGGGCAAGCTTTCTTTAGACTGTACCTGGCACCTGGACCTGATGATGAACAGCTAGAAGCTGCTCCTCACACAGGTGGGACAGACATGAATCCTGAGAAAAGGCACTTTGTCATCACCGGTCACAGGGAACCTGGGCTGGCCAGCTGGTCTCCTAATTGATTCCAGCAATTTTGGCACCGTGGTTTCTTGGGTCAATACTGAGTTCAGAAATTGTAAAAATAAATGGATTTAGAAGAGTCAGAATGTGGTAGTAAAACTTGAAAATAAGTGAAGAGCAATGAGAATGGATCTTGATGCTTTCTGGACAATTTCCATTGGCTTCCCACATTTTGTTTTTAAAATAAATAAGCTTATAGCACCAGCGTTGTTCAATAATGGTACATTGAAGTGTTAACTACATTTTGTGTAGCATAGTGCACAGGAAAGATATTGTAACTAAAGAAAATAAACTTAGTTGAGGATTCTTAAGAGAGAAAGAGAGAGAGAGAGAGAGAGAGAGAGAGAGAGAGAGAGAGAGAGAGAGAGAGAGATGCTATTCCAACATCTCTGATAATAAAAAATGACAATATCCTCTCACCTAAGGCAGAAATTGTGGCTGCTGCTGCCAGCCTGACATGGAAAAGCACTGGGCAGTCAGGCTGCATCCCATCCCCAACCCGTGAGGGGTCTAGGTAGGGAAGCCATCCTCCACTAGCCGAAGGTGCACCGAATCTCCACCCAGGGCAGAGAAAGGCCCAAGTGTGACTCACTGGCTCAGGAGCACCTGCCTGCAAATGATGCCGTCACCCTGCATGGCATTCTAGCAGAGGAAAGCCTTCGCAAGTACAAATCACCACATCATCTTTCCGAGCCTGCTGGCTGATCAAGGAACTATGGTACAGGTGGGGAGTATAAGAAACAATGGCAGTAACACCTTGTTTGATGTTTTAAAACGTCATCTCAAGCCCATCTGACTCACATCGCCACTCTGTCATAGGAGAACAATGCTGCCTGCTTTACATGGGTCAGGCAGGAACATGCATTGACTGAAACCCAGTGAGGAAATATGTAAGGGAAAATTTTTATTTTTTTTTTGTTTTATTTTATTATTTAAAGTATTATATATAGTGTTACATATGTCTCCTCCCCTGCCCCCCCATTTCCCCTCCAGCTACCCCAAGCCTCGGGCACATGCCCTCACCCCCTAGTGTCTGTGTCCATTTATTATGCTACTTATATGCATGCATACAAGTCCTTTGGTTGATCGTATACGCCCATCACCCACCCCTCCCCTGCCTTCCCACTGAAGTTTGACAGTCTGTTCGATGCTTCTTTGTTTCTGTATCTGCTTTTGTTCATCAGTTTATGATGTTCATTATATTCCACAAATGAGTGAGATCATGTGGTATTTTTCTTTCTCCAACTGGCTTATTTTGCTTAGTATGATCTTTCCAGGTCCATCCATACTGTTGGGAGTGGTAAGAGTTCTTTCTTTTTTATAGCAGTGTAGTATTCCATTGTGTAGATATACCACAGTTTCCTAATCCACTCATCTGCTGATAGACATTTAGGCTATTTCCAAACCTTAGTAAATTGTGCTGCTATGAACATAGGGGTGTATATGTCTTTTCTGATTGGTTTTTCTGGTTTCTTGGGATATATTCCTAGAAGTGGGATTGCTGGGTCAAATGGGAGTTTCATTTTTAATTTTTTGAGGAAACTCCATACTGTTCTCCACAGTGGCTGCACCAGTCTGCATTCCCACCAGCAGTGCATGAGGGTTCCTTTTTCTCCACATCCTTGCCAGCACTTGTCATTTGTTGATTTGTTGATGATAGCCATTCTGACAGGTGTGAGATGGTATCTCATTGTTGTTTTGATTTGCATCTCTCTGATTATTAGTGATTTAGAGCATGTTTTCATATGTCTCTCGGCATTCTGTATGTCAACTCCAGATTCAGTTTGTCAATATCCATAAAATAACTTGCTGGGATTTTTGTTGGAATAACAATGAGTCTATATATTCAGTTTGGAAGTACAGACATCTTAAGAATACTGAGCCTTCTATTAATGATCAAGGAAAAGCTCTCCATTCATTTCGTTCTTTTAAAAATTCATTTTGTCAGAGTTTGTTATTCTTTCTGATATGGATTTTCTACATATTTTGTTAGATTTATACATAAAGCAAAACCTTTTAATTTTGATATGGGATACTTTATCATTTTTTTCTTTTTATGGAACATGCATTTGTGTCATTTTAATACTTTTTTTTTTTTTTTTTTTGGTTAAAGTTTTATTCTTTTAATCTTCTATCTCATTACCTATTTGGGGCTGATTTTTGTATAAAGGTGATCTCTAGATGATGGTTTATATTTTTACACATGACCCCCAATTACTTCAGCAACATTTATTAAAAAGAAGCTGTCTTCTGCCATTGAATTGCTTTTGCACCTTTGTAAAAAATCAATCCATCGTATTGTGTGTACCACCTTTGGATTTCTATTCATTCCATCTGTCTATGTCTCTATCCTCTGGCAATGCCCTGCTATCTTGGTTATTGTGCTACATTATAAGCCTTAATATTGAGCAAACTGATTTCTCTTACTTTTGTTCTTCATTGTGAAAATTGTTTTATATATTTGGTAGCCTGTGCTCTTCTATATAAAACTGAGATTAAGCTTGTCTAGGTCTATAAAAATCCTTGCTGAGATTTAATAAGAATTACATGGAATTATATTAAACCTATGCATTTATGTGTATTTGTATTTATGAAATATTTTGTAGTGTGTAACTATGTAAAATACATAAATTATGTGTATATATATATATATATATATATATATCTTTAAGGATAATTGACAACTTTAGTGTATTGAGTCTTTCAATCTGTGAATATGGTATGTCTCACTCACCACATGTTTAGGTGTTCTTTAATTTCTTTCATCAGTATTTTAGTACAGAGGTCTGGTACATGTTCCACTAAGGACATGCCTTAAGCATCTCCTTTTCTTTGGAGCAATTTTAAATAGAATTGTGTTTTTAATTTTGTTCATTTTTATTATATACAGATATGATTTATTTTTGTGTATTGATTTTGAGTTCTGTGACCTTCTTGAACTCGCTTCTGAGTTGAAAAACAGTTTGCCTTGTTAAAAATTCAGTGGGATTCTCTCTGTAGACAAAAATAACATACAAATAGGTACAGTGTAAATTTTTTGTTCCCAATCTGTATAATTTTTATTTCTTTTTATTGACTTATTATTGTAGTAGTTAGACATATGACTTGAGTACAAATGATAAAAACAGGCAATCTTGCCTTGTTCCTCATCTTAAATGGAAATAAATCAGTTTTTCTCTATTAAGTGTAATGATGAATATAAGCTTTCCCCTCCCTAAATACTCTTTACTAAATTGAGATCATGAACCTGTATTCCAAATCTGAGGATTTTATCATAATGGAGTTAGAAATTAAGTTGGATTCCATTACTATAATAAATCAAATAGAGCCATTTATCATAAATAGAACTCATCCTAAATGAGATTTTGAATAAAATTGAACATTAGTTTTGTTAATCTTGCTAAAGATTTATCAATTTTATTGATTTACAAGTGAAATTTGTAAGATACTTTTCCTTTATTAATTAACTAGAGGCCCAGTGCATGAATTCATGCATGGATGAGGTCTGGCCAGCCCACCCCAATTGGGGCTGATCAGGTCAGGCCAGCTGGGGAGAAGGGATGCAGGAAGTTGGCCAGCCTGCCCCACCCCCTGGTCCAATTCCCAGTCGAACTCCTGGTTGAGGGGACAATTTGCATATTAGCCTTTTATTATATAGGATATTATTGTGGGATATTTCTTGTTTATCCTCTTGATAGGGTAAATTACATTGATTTATTTTCAAATGTTGAACCAACCTTAAATACCTGGAATAAATCCCACTTGATTGTGGTCTATAATTATTTTTATACATTTCTGGAATTGGTTTGCTAATATTTTGTTCAAGTTTTTTTCCTATTGGTTATGCATATCCTATATAATAAAGAACTAATATGCTAATTAGACTGAACAGCTGAAGTACCTTCTGGACATCCTTCCAGACAACCTTCTGGAGGAAGCCTGGGCTGCGAGGCCCAAGCCCCTTGCATGAATTTCGTGCATCAGGCCTCTAGTATGTATTTAAGTTCTTTTGTTAATTTCTTCCAGCCTTCCTACCCCCTCTTTTCTAATATATGCCAGACTGTTCCATGTACCCATGCCTCTGGACCTATTTGTTCTCAGTTTATTATGCTTATTGGATTCTACATTTAAGTGAGATTATGTAATATGTGTCTTTCTGACTGGCTTATTTCATTAAGAATAATATTCTCCAGGTCCATCTGTGCTGCATAGTAAATGTAGTGCAGCATTTTTATCCACTAATCTATTGATGGATGCTTGGCTACTGATTTTAGCTACTGTAATTAGCACTGCTGTGAATATAAGGGTTAATATTTTCTTTTTGATTGGTATTTTGTGATTCTATGATGTAGTGCCAGAAATGGGATCTCTGGGTTAAATGGCAGTTCTATTTTTAGTTTTTTTTCCATAGTGGCTGCCCCAATCTGCATTCCCCACAACAGGGTACTAGGGTTCCCTTTTCTCCACATCCTCACCAGTACTTGTTGTTTGTGGATTTATTGATAATAGCCATTCCATGAATGAGGTGATATCTCATTGTAGTTTTAATTTGCATCTCTCTAATGATCAGTGGTATTATGTGCATCAAGCAAAATGGAATCTGTGTATCAGAGTCGACCACTGGGCATGATAAGTTTCTTTACTCAGCAATACTCACTGAGCTTCATTGCACAGTGAAAATTAGAATGAAAAGATACATTTCTTTGTCTAATGATATTTTTAAATCTCATCTGTGGATATTGATTTCAGAGAGAAAGGAAAGGAGAGGGAGAGAGAGATAGAAATGTCAATTGATTGCCTCCTGACTGGGGATCGAACCTACAACCTGAGTATGTGCCCTGACTGGGAATTGAACCCATGACCCTTACGGTGGATGGGACCATGATCCAAGCAACTGAGCCACACCAGCCAGGCCAGGGTTGTCTTAATGATATTTCTAATGACTAAGTTGACTTTAAACATGTTTTCCAGTCATATCCTTCAAATACACATAAAGTGAGGTTACTTACTTGCCACTTCACATAAATTATGCACAGTTGTCTAATATACTAGTTTTTATTAGAGACATAGCTAACAAAGTAATAAAAGAAAATAAGTTCCTCTCATTCAGGAAGTTCAAAGGTAAACTTAAGCTGCTTTGCTCTCAGTTAAGGCAGGGAACACTGACTTCGATTTCCTCTGTTATGTCACTTAAATGTTTCTTTTATCTACGAAAATATTCAGGAAAATCACCACAGCAAATCATTTAGGGCACTTGGTGGTGGTTTGTGTTAATACAATCAAGAACTTGATAGGTAAACTTTGGGTTGGATACTGATTTTAAAAATGGAGATAAGATCTACCTTTTTAAGGAGTGCAGCAGCAGCAGCTTTTATGGCCCTGTATGTTCATCCTGACATCCTGGCATTGGGCCACATGTAGGACTTGCAATTTTGGTGGGTGGGGGACTGCAGTGAGAAGGTCTGGGCCTTGGTCTCATGAAAATCCTCACACAGATCCAGGCTAGTAACTTGACCCAGGGGTGACTTTTGGCCATCCGTGACTTCATCCAGCCTTGTCCTCGCATTGTAAGTTGAGTGTAGTAAAATATGACTCTCACGTATGTCCTAAACATTGAACAGGACAGCTTATCGTAAGTTCCTGGTACAGATTTGAAGTCAGAACCTTCTAAGTAAGAAGTTACAGACACAAAAACAGTAGGCATCTGGCAATATGTCTTGTACAGAGGCAGGAAGGTTTTCCTTGAATTTGATTGGGATTTGCGGAGTCAGAATCTCTTCCTGGTTGAGAAGCCCTTCCTTGTAATAAATTTGTTTACCAAACAAGAAATAGGCAGCCTTTTCTTCTACTTCCTCTCCTCACCATGTTAATTTTCTACTTAAAGGTGTAAACAATGAAACACAAAGTTACTGTTTTGGAAGTGTTGAAAATTCTGCTGAAAGACTATTTCAATCATAGTTCTTAAAAATAATAATAAATATGGCATTGGTTAACTCATATTTAAGGAAGTTACTTAATTTTTCCATTAATTTTTAGTAGATTTTTATTAGATGTGAATAATTAATAATAACTATAGCTACTGAGTTTTATATAGTCTTTAAAATGTAATAGAGAGATTTTTTTTTTTTTTAGTCCCTCAAGCATCAGTGTTATTATGAAGCATCTGACATTATCTTGCCATTAAACAGGAAATGAGCAATAGTATTCAAGTCACTACAGTTCCAAAACTTGGAACAACTTTAAGATTCACATGGGGAGGGAATACTTACAGAATAGCTAGTTTCAGCAGAGGGATTCCTGTGCTGATGAGCTTATGTGAAGGGTCAATCTGTGTATTCACTGTAGACATGGCATGCAAACATGGTGGATGAGTTCACAATTCAAATCAGTGAGTATTCACTGACTATTGTATAATACATTCTATGTGACAGTTGGCTGTAATAGTGCTTTATTTTTCAGAATTAGTTCATTTCTCCTTAGACTGCATAATCAGATATTGGAGTAAAAACTCATTCATTCATTCAGTGTTCATTAAATACCTATTATGTAAGAGGCAAATACAATTACATGTTGTTATACTGAATGCATTTTAATATTCAGGGAGGTTTTGATTGGTTGGCAAGTCCAAGAGTGTTCACTGACGTATATGTAAAGTAAAAATTGTGTGACATTTTCTGTCCTCCTGCCAATATCTTCTAGTGTCCACCTTCCAAAACCTTACTGTCATCCTTGGGTGCCTGTCCCTGGAGGAGGTATGGCCTTACCCTTCTGCCAGCCCTGCACAGCTATGCATATGCCCTTTCCAACTCTTCAAACGATTTAAAGAGGAAGTACCATGGTGATCATCTTAAAAGTGGGCCAGGCTGTCTTACATTTTTTATAAATATATTTCATCTTAAAAATTATACTCAACATTACATTGAAGATAGCATATTGGTAAACAGAATATTGTCACCTTTGAATGAATTGTACAGAATGATATGGTCTTGAAAGTGTGGGAAGCACTTATTTTGGTAACCTTGAAAAATCTTTACATTGGGACTGCCCATTAAGCATGTATGCTTCTTTTTTTAAAAGAAGATATATTTTATTGATTTTTTATAGAGAGGAAGAGAGAGGGATAGAGAGTTAGAAAACATCGATGAGAGAGAATTATCGATCAGCTTCCTCTTGCACACCCCCTACTGGATATGCCTGCAACCAAAGTATATACCTTTGACCGGAATCGAACCTGGAACCTTTCAGTCCACAGGCCAATGCTCTATCCACTAAGCAAGTGTTTCCCAAAGTGTGGTATGCGTACCCCCAGGGATACGGGAAGAGTTAGGTGGGGGTACGCGTTGCACTGGAGTTTGGTGGGGATATGCACTGCACCATGCTTAGCTGTGCCTAATTCTACATTCTCATGAGTACGAGGGGTACTCAGCATTAGGAAAATTATAGAAGAGGTACACATATGTCAAAAGTTTGGGAAACACTGCTAAGCCAACGTTTCAGCGAGCATGTATGCTTCTTATATGAGTTATTGAATATTCCGTGTTAAATATGTCCACTGGGTATTCTGTAGATGTTTACAAACTATAGCCAAACTAGAATATTGGGGATTCATTTCTTGTGCTTTGCAGTAGGAAGTATTTTTGCAGACTTAATTTAAAACTGCAAGAAATAAGGTCTCTTCCTAGCAAATCTAAAGCTATGCCACTCTAGGAAATGCAGGATTTCACTAATTCCAGAAATTCTAGTAACACATGTAGCATTTTTTGGACTCCGAGGGAATTCCTGGAGGGACTTCTTACAATTTGGTAACCTATTGGTTATAGGCGTACTGCTGTTCAGGAAATAAATCCTACAAGAACACTGCTCCTGCCAGGTGGCATAACAGAGACAAAGACACTATTTGTATAGTATAGTGTTTGTCTTTATTGCTATTATTCAACCTATGCCATGTGCCAGCTCTTACGTTTTCCCTTGCCCCAGCTTCCACAGTTCCACATGTCCCCTTGGTGAGCAGCACTTCCCTGGCGAATATGATGCAGTCCACCTGGCATTTCCTCCTTGCAAAGCTCTATCCAATATAATTAACCTTGCAAGCTTCACTAAGAGAAAGCCGGAGCCCAACTGTCAGGCATGTTTGCAGGTCATGGCACCAGTGCTATGTAAGGGTTTAGAAGATACCCTGACGTAGGGTTCTCTGCATGGGATTTAGTCAATTAATTCTTAATCCATATAATTAAAACAGCAGCATAAATGGCTGAAAAGGGCAAATTCAGCAGAGGTATTAAGAAAATTCTCCACACTGAGTTGCAAAGTCAAATGAGGTTTTACTTACTGTGAGGCTGAAATTATGAGCCTTTGATGACTTCTGCCTCTGCTTTCATAGACATTTGGAGGGCTCTGGGACCAGAAAGAAACTTCCCACAGCTTTCTGGGGACTTGAGCAGCAGATGTAAAAGGGCATCTTCCTCTAGGGCACTGCCAGCTTCCCAGCATGATCTGCTCACTATGCTTGCCTATTCAGTGGCACTGAAATATCTTGGAATTATTTTCTAAAGCATTATAGTAAAACTAGAGGCCCAGTGCACAAAATCCATGCATTGGGGGGAGGGGTGTCCCTCAGCCCAGTCTGCACACTCTCCAATCTGGAACCCCTCAGGGGATGTCCGGTGGCAGTTTAGGCCCAATCCCACAGAGGCCTAAACTGGCAGAAAGACATTCCTGTCACAATCTGGGACTGCTGGCTCCTAACCACTCACCTACCTGACTACCTAATTGCTCCTAACCATTCTGCCTGCCAGCCTGATAGCTCCCTAACTGCTCCCCTGCCAATATGATTGAACTGCTCCCCTGCTGACCCGATCTCCCCCAACTGTCCTCCCCTGAAGGCCATCTTATGATGATGTGGGGGTGGCCATCTTGTGACAACATGGGGACAACCATCTTGTGACAATGTGGAGGTGGCCATCTTGTGATGTGAGGGTGTGAGGGTCAATTTGCATATTATCTTTTTATTATATAGGATTAAGTCTGCTATTATTGTGTTTTTACAGTTTTACATTTAATATTGGGCTATTGCTACTGACACAGAGAAGAAAGAGGTCATGACATGTCCTCCATGGGCTTACAGAGCTGGGAAGATGTGCAGAGAAGCAACTACCGTGTTTCTCCTAAAATAAGACATCCTCCGAAAATAAGACCTACTTACAGGTTTCCTTCTGAGTGAAATATAAAGCATCCCCCTGAAAATAAGGCCTCTCCCCCCCAGGCTAAACATGAGAGATTTGATCCACTGATTCTGAAAGAAATAGAGTCACAAGAAATTCACCAGGAAATTCAGGAATTGGATTGTTATGATGATGTTCCAGAAGATGATGACATGATTATCATTGAATAAATGAGTAAATTCTTGATACTGTAGGATTCACAGTTTGTCTGGTTTGTGTTGACAACTACCGTACTACCGTACCATATACAGGTAATAAATTTTCTTTATTTTCATTTAACAATAAATGTGTACAGTATTCTTCTTCATGGAAAAATAAGACATCCCCTGAAAATAAGACCTAGCGCATCTTTGGGAGCATAAATTAATATAAGACACTGTCTTATTTTCGGGGAAACAGGGTAGAAGGTTGTTTTTTTTATGTATATTCTGTACTTTGCAGGTTCATGTTCCCATCTGCTACTGAAGAACTTCATTTTCCTGAAATAGCTTCCCACCTGTAATCTCAAGGGATTCTGGAGATTCTTGATGTGTCCCAGGAACTGGGGCATGCTCTCCTCATTCTAGCACCCAGCCTTTCTTGCCCACCATGCCCAGCTCGGCTGCTCTGCCAGGCCCTAGGATGGCAGGACCTCCAGGCCCTCAAAGTGCTCAGGTGGGTGATTTGGCCTCTGTGAGACACCCAGGGTTCTTTCTTAAAATGAGGTGGGCAAGTCTTAACCTCTGCACCTCAGGGCCATCCTTTGGGTCCGTATTTGTCGCCTCACAGCAGGGTCTGCTCTGTAAGCAGCTCTGAGCCCTTGTCGGGCTTGATGGTCAGGATACAAATGAAAGTGAAGGTACAGTGAGAGCCTGAGGAGGGGAACAGCTGGTTTCCTAAACTCTTACTAGCTGAACATGGGTGTTAACTTTTCTAGCCCTCCCACCTTCCCAGAAGCAATCAGGCAGTGCAGGCAACCTGGGGAGACTTGGGAGGGCTTGGGAGGGTGGGTAAAAGTTTTTGGAGATGTACCTACATCAGGGGTATATACACCTTCCCCTTCACTGTGTACCCCTCTCCATCACTATCCCCCATCCTGCTATGTTCCCTATTGGATATACCCCAAAGCTAGTGGGCACAAATGTGGCAGAGAGCAGGGACTGAGAATGGATTTTTAAAGAACCAACCACAAATACTGCAAATGTAGGTGCTCTCCTAGGCCCATTCCCCTCATTTTGGAGGAAAGTGAAGCTTTATAGTCAAGGAGTGGAATCTGAAAAAAAAAATGCTTCCTGGCTTCAGAGCCTGGAATTGTAATCACACACCCTATGCTGAGCACCCTCCCCTTTCCCGAGAGGCCCAGCCAGGTTACTGGCCTAGCTTTGGAGACTAACTTTTCTCCTCAGTATGGAATGTTCCTCTGAAGACTGCTGGATTTCTCATGAAAGCAGACATCTGTGGGCCGATAGTCCTCAGCCATGTGTGCTGGCATCTCTGGGGCAGGCACATGTGGTTCTATGGGACCCTTCCCTTGAGACACTCAAAGTCCATGGAAGAATGGACCTAGAACAACATGAAAACGAAAAAAGTGAAAGTGTTAAGAATGAGTAACAATCCCTTCTCCTTTGCCTGCCTTCCTCCACCTCCTCCTACCCAATGACATGATAGTCTTTCTGAAACAAATCCCGGGCTCTGTCCGTCCCTTGGTTAAAATTCCCCTATGCCTCCTCAAGCTCTCTGGCAGAGCAGACACAGCAAGCACACAGAATTCAACTTGCCTGTCTCCTCAACAGCTTTTCCTGGCAGCATCCTATTCAGAGACTGTTCTCCAACCATGCTGAACCATCTTCAGTCTCTAGAAAATGAAACATTCTTCTGTACCTCTGTACCTCTGTGTGTGTCACTCGCTGCCTGTGATGTGGATCCTCACCACAGAGACTACACACACCCTTCCTTAAGACTCAACTCTGACATCAGCTCTTCTGCCTTCCTTGCTCCTCTCCAGGTAGGTTAACCCGCTCCCCTTCCATGTTTCCTTAAGTGCTTTCCCTGGTCACCCTGATAGCCAGTCCTTTATCTGTGTGCTCCCACCCAGCCCAGGAAGGCATACTTTGTATATTCAATGATCAGCATACCGTTCAAACACTGAAGAAAGGAGCAAACCTACATGAATCCATCAGTATTGATACTTACTAGTTCAGTTCACCTAGACTTCACAATTTATAAATTTCAAGCCTGAGGAGGACTTGAATAAACATATTTTTTCAAAGAGGACATACAAATGACCCACAGTTACATAATAAAGTGCCCAGCATCACTGATCATCAGGCAATGTGAATCACCTCACATTTTTCAGAATGATTATCATCAAAAGGACAAGAAGTAACAAGTATTGAGAGGATATAGAGGAAAAAGAACCCTTGTGCACTGTTGGTGGAAATGTAAGTTGGTTCAGCTACTGTGGGAAACAGTATGAGGTTCCTGTAAAAGTTAAAAATAAAACTACATATATTCCAGCAATTTCACTCCTGGGTATACACTGAGTGGCTAGATTATTATAATCTCTGAATGCATATCTTCTATATAGACACCTATTACAGGTTGAATTTTGTTGAAGTCCCAATCCCCAGTACCTAAAAATGTGGCCTGACTTGGAAATCGAGTCATTGCTGATATAATTAGTTAATATGAGGGACTTCAAGTCAAGATGGCAGAGTATGTAAATGCTGTGCTTGCCTTCTCCCATTATCACATCACAATTAAAACTAAATTATAGAACCACCAACCTTTAGAACCATCTTTA